>NC_135785.1:89935000-90105000 GCF_051106095.1 Pogona vitticeps | reverse complement strand
CTTCTTGTACTACTACTCATATGATGTCAGATTTTATTTCCAGTTGCTTCAAGTAGGAATCAACCTTGATTATTTTTTATACACACCTGCATTTTTAAAACAGGCACAAAGGCACCCTCCCTTTTGGACCTTTGAGTGCCTGACCATATTTTAAGACAGTGGCATGCCTCCCGCAGCTCCTGGTGAAATGCCCAAGACATTTGCTAGAATCCTCAGGTTCTCCACCCTGCTTGATAGGGTGGTGCCGACACATTTCACCTAGCCATACAAAACCTGAGAAACCTGACATAGCATGTCTGGGAAACATACATCACAGGAATCTCACCTACTCTAAGCATTTCCCAGCATACAGATCACATGGATAAGCACAGCCACATCTTTCACAAAGTGCAAAAATATCTACGCTGTGTATATAACTGGTGGCAAATGCTTCCCCCAGCTGGCTACTTAGTGGATGAGACCAGAAGGCCAAACTGCACCCCTATTTTACAAGCTGGCCTCATTGTCAGGATTCTCATTTGCTTATTCACTGCTCTTTTCCAGTGTGAAAAAGTGGAAAGGAAAGAAAACCTGAAAAACGACAGCGAAAGAAAGATGCTCCTCCTTGCTCTTAGGCTCAGGGGTCTGGTATCTTTTCCCTTCTACTGGACTCAATGGGCACAAATTGTGAGGGCCGGGTTGAAGGTGGGGAGGGAAAAGGGGGAGGGAGGAAAAGCTGGGACCCATGATACAGTGAGATCCAATCCACTGGCAGCCCTTGATCTTCTTCATGAAGGACTGCAAGGGTGCAAAAGGGTGTTCAGCATCCAGCACTGTTGTCCTTGTTCGCAAGCACTTTTGACAAAAAACAGCTCCTCTCCTCCCCTCCCCTTTGTCAGTCCGCACCTTGTTCAACTGGTGCAACTGGACATTGCTCAGGGAGGCTCTGCCTATCTTCCTGGAGCGGACGACACTACAAGCACCATTGGAAGCAAGGGCTGTGCACTCAGCCACTACTACAACCGCATGCAAACGTCCACATGGGACAGAAAAGGCACTTTGTCACAGATATGCCAAGTTTTGTTGTCCTTTGACTGTTCTGGAGTCAACAGCCTCTGATCAAAATCACGGGGCAAAGTCTGATGGGGCTGAAGGCAGGAAAGAAGCAGAGTTCTCTCACAGCCTTGCAGGAATGGGAAGACCATTTTAATATGAACTTAGGCAAATGGTTGAAGCCCAGAATGCTATCAGTATCACCTCAAAACACACAAGAGAAACCAAAACCCTTATATACCTGAAATGGAACACAAATGAGGGACTTGTCAATAACACATTCCGTTTATAATGGGGTTTAAACAACCACACTTTTTTTGCCTGAAGGGACAACCTTATTTAAGACATATTTCTATGGTGAAGATTTTAATAGAACAAGGCAGGCCATTTTGGTGGGCCCAGGGACCAATCTTGTCACCCCAGTACCTGCTGCAAGACACCCACATCCTGTCTCCATCAGTACAGCGGAGGGTGAAAAATATTTCAAGCTTTAAATGGGATTTTTCATACTTGCATTGGAATTCTGGCAGCAAATCATTACCATACATTCAAAGCAAACTTGCTTTAAAAGGGTTATCCCACAATTGTTGCTGAAACTTGATGGCAGGGTTTTTTGGGCACAGGGATATAGGGTTTGCTTTGGATTCCCAATGTTGCTACAGATTCCCAATGTTGCTATAGAAGATACAGGAGTTGCCTTTAGAATTCTGTCAGGTGAACACCTGAATGTTTTACTTGGTTCTTATCCTGGGTGGCCTGACAGAAAGCCAGGAGACACCTACAAGATGAGAAGCAGAGGCAGAACACAAGGGGAAGAACACATAAACATTGACCCTCAATTGGCAAACCACACCACGGCCTGCCCTCCCTTCCCACACCCTCTCGAACTGCCTGAGGTAAAAGAGTAACAGGAACTAACGGTCTGTGGCTCAAACTGTAAGGTGGACTGGAGACCATCATCTGGCTGAGAGCAGACACAATGATGAGGATGAGGATAGGCATCAGCTGGACAAACAGCCCAAGGCCACCCTAGGGAGGAAGAAGGGAAGGCGGTCAGTGCATTTGCATTCACAAGATCGCTTTGCCCTTCCCCACTCTGGGTCAGAACAGGATGTCTTTCAACCCTGGATCCACAGAGGGAAGAACAGGCTTAATATATGTAAAGATTTCACTGCTACAACTGTGATGACGCTTAGCTCTTTTGCAGCACTTTGCATACATTATCTCACTATTCACTGCAACAACTCTGACAGGTAGGTGGATGTCATTATTATCTCCCTCTTAGAAAAGGAGGGGGAAGAATAATGCCTGGCCTGGTGCCTTTAGAGACGTTGTGAGAGATCTGAGATTGGAACAAGGAACATACCAGGTCCCAGCACAGCCTCTTAGCTTTTATGCTATAGTACTGAAAAGGAAACACTATACATGAGCAAGCCTGGCAGTGTATGAACTGTAGGTGTGTGAACCATTCCCCAGATGCTACCCCAAGAGACCTCCACACGTCACAGTAGCATAGCAGCCCTGACCAAGGAACCAGTAATGGGAGCACTTGGTTTGTGGAAAAGGGGGAGTCCTCTGAGCCAGTAGGAGAGAAAATGGGGTTCTGCTGCCTGGCATTTCATCAAGTACTGCTGGGACAGAGGCTAAAGATCTGCAAACAAGAGATCCAGAAATGACTTATTTTTGTCACTTCCTGTTGACTGGTGGGATAAGAAGGCTACAACATCATTTAAACAAACAAGAGAAATCTCCCCTGATTAGATGACAAGAGCATCTAGGGCAGTCTGCTGAGCAGAAAGCATAACGGAAATGAGGTGTCATTGTTCTAAGTGGCTAGAGGATTGTCAGGATGACCTAAAATTTTGCACCATATTTCTCTAGATTCTCTGTTCAATACACTTGGTTGCTAGTCAGAGCTTGGAAAAGTTAATTTTTTTTAATTACAATTTTCAGCATTCCTTCCCCCCTCCCTGAACCTCAACTGTGGAAAGTGGGAGTGCTAGTCTAGAAAATTAGCTTTTCCAGTCCCCAGCTAGAATATACTTGAAAGCACAAACTATGCTGGAAAGTGATCAAGGAGGCTGAAGGCTGATCATTGACTTGAAAGTGTTCACTCAAACACTCCCAGCCAATTTTGTGACACAGCTTAAAGATGAATCGAGGCTGGAGAGGCTGTACCCAGAAACATTCCTTTTGGGATAATTAAATAATGGAGTGATTAGCATGGACGCTGAAGGGGCTTCTGCCATGCAGCTCACAGGCACTCAGTGGATTGGAGAAAGCATAATTTAAAAGGCACTTCATTCAGTACATTTGGAAAATAGTGGTACGTCAGCACTAGGAAGGGCAAGTACTCACTGATCATTAGAGATGAGCATGAACCACTGGCTCGTGCTGGTTCATTTAGTGGCTGAACAGGCATCTGGTGCTTCCCAGTCCCAGCTCCTCTGGCGGGTGCCCACTCAGAGGTAGTGCCCCAATGGGCTGGGAAGCACCAAACGCCTGCTTGGCCGATAAACAAACCGGCACAAAGCACCAAACTGGCCATTCATGCCCATCTCTACACATCATCTCTACTTGTCCGCCAAGTCTTAAGGGCAGAGGCTGCTGTCCCCAGGGCCACCATCAGTTCAAAAGCAAAAGCTCGGTGTTGTGCTGTACTTTTTGGCTGGCAAAGTGAGAAAGTAACAGGAAGTTCAAAAGAATGTCATTTTTATTCAGGCAGGTCACGGTGCGTCTTTTGATATAGTCTTACTCTCTCTTCCTTTTTGTTACAACTTACATCTCCTTGATGCTCTCGCCTGTCTTGCCTCTGGTGGTAAGTATATCGCATCCGGCCATTACTATATACGTGGACATTACCTGTAGGTAAGAAATAATGGTTAGGAGTGGCCAAAAACATTGTGTTAACTAGCCGTGACAGGATATGGAGAAGTTGCAACAGAACTCAAAATATTCCATTCCTGGAATGGAGCTTAACCAGAGGCTGTCAAGTATGCTAAGAGTCTGGAGGATGATAATGAGAGGCACTTAATGACAGGACAGAATCTATTATGGTACAGTTAATAGAGTGGGTGGCTCAGAAGCCTGCGACAGGAAAGCCCTTTCAGTAGGACTCCTTGCAGATCTGGAGCACAGTGTATGGAAGTTAGGTGCCACTGAAATCACCGAGGTGCGCTCTTATGTTGTACATTTAGCATTGGGGGTTTAAGCCACCAACAAGTATTTGGTTGATCTGTCATTGGAAGTAAATACGAAGGAAAGTTGCCACTTACTGCTTCTGTAAAGATACCAGGCACACTGCTTAAGAGACAACTGCTAAAGTGCCTAGGCTATTAATAAGGACATTGTTCAAATCAAATGAATTGCACAATGTTGTTTATTTTCAAGTCCCTTTACGCTCCCTGTTATAGGACAGGGGATGTAGGAAGGCACATGGTAAACAGCAGACCTCAGCACCATCTGACTAATCGCTTTCCCTTTCTGAGAGGGAATCCAGTATCAATTGTGAACTTGGAAGAAGGTAGTGGTACAACTGGATCTTGGGAGGTCCCTGAGCCCTCCCCCCCTCCCCGCCTGCTACTCTTTACACCTCTGAAGATAAACATCCTCTGGTAGTGGCCACCCCACTCCCTCCTTAGCCAAAGGGGTCTGGCACCCAGGGGGGGGTTCATCTCACGCGGCTCTCCCCGGCGTTCCCTCCAGGCAGACTCCACCACTCTCGGAGGCTTCCTGCTGCGGGCAGGGGCAGGGACGCTGCACTCCCAGTGTCTTCTTCCTTTGGGCTCTTTATTAAGGGTGGGGCCTGCCAGGGAGACTCAGATAAGTATAACTCCCTGCCGTTCCCCCCACAAATCCCTTCCTCAGTTCTCTGGAGCCCCACTGGCTCACTCACTCTGCCTTTCATGGCTCCTGATGTGTCATCTCTCTCTTTCTCTCCCCTCCACTTTTTCCTGCTACTTGGGCTCTGTTCGCTACGCTGTCCACTTTTGGATTTCATCAGAAGCTGGCAGCCTTGATATAGAGCAGGACACTCAGATGGCTCCAGAAGCTTCCAATTTTCTTTAATTGACAAATATAGGAAGCAATCTTAGACTGAGTCAGTCCAGTGACCTATCTAGCCCAGGACTCTCAATCTGGAGTGGCTGCAATGGCTCTCCAGGGTGAGTTTCAGGCAGGATTATTTTTCAGTCCTGCTTGGAGATTTGTGGTACACCCTGGTGGTTCCCCAACCAATTTTTAACCAGCCTGTAGTGCTTAGCTTCCAAAATCGTATGAGATCAAGATGTTCAGGGTGGTATGGTGGACAGTTAGTGCTTCAAAAGCTGGGACTCTAAGACATGCTGAGCTAGGTAACTAAATGTTTAGGATGGAGCAGAAGAATCTACTGGGGATAACAAGTAGAAGCCCACATAAATTTAACAAATAAGGTTAGGCAGTCAAAAGCTTTGGGAAGCTGAAGAGGAGTACATGCGCTTATTCAGTTCTTGGGTTTCCTAAGTGGCTTTGAACCTCAAGCCAAAAAAACAACAATCAGAATCCCAACAAAGCTCCTGGACCTCCAACTCCTCAGGATGCCCAAAATTGTAAGAGATACGGGAGAGACAGAAGCCAAAGAGTACGCATGGCTATTTATGGATGCTTTGGAAATAGATTGTGGGCTTGTCCTTTTGGGGCCCTAGGCTGCTGCTCAACATACTTCTGTGCATCTGTATGATGATTTTGAAATATGTGGAGAATCATCCCTGCTCAACCAATTGACACAATTCACTCTTTTCCGAGACACAATGATGACAAATTCCTTGATCCTGAGTTCATCCACAAACTGGGATATTCAGTGTTGTCTTATTACTATTTGTGAATCCATATAATGGGTGAGCCTACCATTCATATCATTCTTCTAGCCAAAAGGCTCTTCCAGTGAAACACCAGTTTTATAGCAAAAAAATCTTCATGCTGGTGAGAAAATTGAGATGTAAATATCTCCAGGATGCCAAAAGTATCTACAGCAAAGGCTACTTTCCTACCTCGAATACACAGGGCAACAGAATAATCTTTAACACTTGGGATGACATGAACATGCATGGTCACTGTAATGTCCAGGCAGCATAAAGCATCCACAAAGTGCAGTTGTTATACCTGAACTAGAGCAGAGATGGTAGTTCAATAAAAACATTCCTGGCATGCAAAAACATTTCATTTGAAATTAGGAAGTGATGGGAGCCCTACTTCAGCAGGAAGCCTTTTGTTTGATCACAAACACCAGCCAAGTGACCAGTTAAGGACTCACAATGGTTATGGGCCATGGAGAAGTTAGGGTGGTCTCCTGCCCCATGCATCTTCTGCCCCATGAGTTATTGCATTACAGTACTCCTTTTGTGGAAGAATTAACTGCCAATTCAGAGTTCAATAAGCTGAGTTTCAGTACAATTTCTGGCACAAGTCATTACAGAACTAAAGAAGTGAGCAGACTGCAAGAGGCTGATAATGGGCTGGGTGAGGCACAATGAACTGAAACTGAATCCAATACAACAGAGATCCTACTGTTGGGAGGATTGCTGGAGTGGTTAGAGGGAAACCTACCTGCCCTCAATGGGGTTACACTCCCACCAAAAGGACTGGCTCCACGTTTTAGGGGTATTCTTGGACCCAGATATGAAGGTATAAATATGTACTATGGCCAAGAGTGCCTTTTATCAACTCTTTTGGTTGCCCAAGTATGCTCCTACCTGGAGAAGAATTGCCCAACAACAGTGGTTCATGCATTGGCAATCTCAAGTGGACTACTGTAAAACTTTCTATACAGGGCTGACCTTGAAGTTAGTACGGAAACTTCAACAGGGCCAAAATGTGGTGGCCAGACAGATCACAGGCACCAGGCAGATATGAACACTCTTGGCATTCCTTCATTGGCTCCCTGTTAGCTCATATGCTCAGCTCAAGGTGCTTGGCATAACCTGTAAAGCCCTTAATGGCTTAGGACCTTGATATTAGGCAGAGCGCCTCTCCCACAAAATAGCTACCCGTCCCACCCACTCCTCACGGTTGTTGATATTAAGCACTGTAACTCCCAAGGAAGCCAAAAAGGCCAATATTAGAAACTGAGCTTTCTCAGTCACAGCCCACTGCCTCTGGAAAGGCTGTCCAGCCCATCTAGTCTTCATGTAAACCACGGATGCAGATCTTCCCAAAGTCCTAGAGCTGCCATGGGATCAAAGAGTGCCTCAGCTACTCTCATGGGTCCATCCCACCACCAAGATATTTTATTTTAACAACTTTTTTTATATGAAAAAGACTGGCAAAAATATTAACCAGACAGGGAAGCAGAAGTGCTGGGGGGGCAGGCCCTGGCAAAATGGTTCTGCACACCCTCTTAGACAGCACAAAGGGACTTTTCTGAGAAACCTTTTTCAAAAATGTGAAGGGGTTTTTTGGCATCTGTTGGGGGGGGCTGGGAGGTGTGTATGAGAGGGCTGGGTTTGAGTCTAAGGGGGAGGTCTAAGGGGGAGCTTCCAGCCCACAGGAGCACTTTGCCCATCAGTGGTGTTAACCCAGTCCAACCTTTGCTCTAGAACTAGCCTAGACATGGCAACGCCCACAGCAATTTCCTGTAACCTACTCTCCTTGCCAGGTTAAGATAAAAGAAGCAGATTAGACAACTTCTTACTAGCTGATGGTCCTCTTGCAAATGAAAAACAAAAACCAACATAGACAGCATCAGGACTGCAGGCAGAGCAGTTTTATTTTATTTTGCTGACCATCCTCCCTCCAACCAAGTCCTGTCCACGAAGGCAGAAGTAACCAGCAGAGAACAGTTTAACCTCCCATCAAAGCCAGACAATATCATGCCACAAAGAAAGAGAGCAAGTGCACAGCAGAAAAGGGACCTGGGTAGCAACTTGTTCGAAATGACTCAAGCAAGACACCCAAGCTACGTGCTGTGGGGAAGGCAACCTTTACTCAGACATACACACACGCACACACACACACCCCAACAGATTTCTAGCCAAAGGAAAGGGTCTTTCTGCTCTCAAATTTTATGACCCTTCCAGCATCTGGAGAAAAATGATGGGTCTTGGAGAAGACCACCTCCTTACAGTATACGCCAGAGATGAGAAACATGTGGCTTTCCAGATGCTGCTTGCCTGCAACTCCCAACATCCCACCATCGTAGGCCACTGTGGCTATGGCTGGTAAAAGCTGTGGTCCTACAGAATTCGGACAGCTACTCATTCTTCATGTCTGCAGGACATGAAGGGAGGCCAGTGGCATCTCTGCTTTACTGGGCGGATGAGGCCCTGGGCAGGCAGAAAGTGAATTTTACCTCACTTTCCCTTCTATCCATGCTCTATTTCAATTCGCCTAATGGGAATTTTTCTCTCAACTGAAACCCAACTATTGACCACAATAGCACAGGGCTGCATTAGCACTGGAAACCTGCTGGAGATAATTCAAGGCAGCCACACCTGTAAACAACTCCTGACAGGTTTATTGGGTCAGGCAATTTTTCATTTTCTTGCCAAGGTAGAGAAGAGTTATCTCTTCTTGACGTAGCCGAAGGGCTGCCATCAAATATCTTGTCCATGGGTGTAAGAGAATTGCATATCCACTGGCCTACTTGCTAAGATAGCCTCACATGTGGCATCTCACAGCATCTGTCAAAGGATTGGTGTTTCAGTCCACATGGACCCCCTAAGCAGGACAAACAGGGTTACCTGGCTTTACCCGGGCCACACTACACATCTGGCATGTAAATGAGGAGGAAACCAACTAGTCACACCCCTTTACTTTCACCTTCACAAAAAGATTAAAAATTATAGGCTTACTAGAAGGAAAACCTCCACCAAAGAACATATTAAAGAGGTCCTCAGGAGAGATGTCAGCCTCAAACCCTCGGTTGAAGTCTGTAGGGCCATGCCCATGTCGCGTGGGACTGACTTTTGCATCTCCAAACTGGTCGTACTGCTTCCTCTTCTCCGGGTTACTCAACACTGCATAAGCATTACCAATTGCTAAAATGTAAGAAAGAAGAACATTGTTAGAGCTTTTCTTCTGCCAATGGTGGATGCCATGGAGAAGCATGGAAACCGGGAAGTGCCTAGTTCATCTCTTCCCTCAGGCACAAGCTCATGGGGTGGTCTTGGATAACCCCGTCACTTTCAGCCTTTGCCTCCTCTCTACAGTACAGGGTTGTAAGGGAGATTGCTCACCTTGCTGCCTAGAGCACTCTGGAAAAGTTAGTTGAATACTAACCAATAATTGCAGCACTCTCCGTCCTATATGTGCTAAGCCTGTTTAAAAAGCATAGTTTATCATGATACTCATATGAGGGGCTATCCAGAATCACCTGGGAAACTCTTTGTGGGCCAAGAATAATCAATAATTTTACCTATAATAATAAAAGAAGATGGTGGATGTGCATTTGCCAGAGCCACAGTTCCAAAATCATGAAACCCTTATGCCTGAAACTTGAGAGGTCAGTTACTTGGGAAGGGTGGCATTTGGTTTCTAAAATTCATTAGTGTAAATGGGTTCATGTGTTTGAAGCCATCATCAGTCACAGTTGTTGTCAGGTGACAACAAAAGGCTTAAGGTGGACCTGTATGTAGGTGGAGTGTCGGTTACACATAGGGTGAGATATGTGGTGAGCGTGGGTGTGGGTATGTGGGGGTTTCTACCTGCAGCGAGACTGGGATTTGTGGCTTTTTTGCCTGATCCAAAGAGCATAGATTTTTGCCTGGCCTGAGAGTGCATTGCTGAGGGGGCTCTAGGGTCCCACCAAGACAGCGGAGTATGCCCGAGGTGCCACTGGGGCTTCATTGGGATGGGGGGAGGGACAGTCTTCCAAAATCTGGCATCTGCTTACACTCTGCTTGAAAGCTCTGCTATATTGAATTCAAATCTGTCTGAAGCTGTGCATTTCCCCTCGCAATTCTTTTAGAAGGCATTCCAAGACAAATGCCTTCACTTTGCAGGCCTTTGGCTGCATTCATGCACTCTCGTTGTCGTGTCACCACTGCAGTTCTAATATGATCTATGGTACAAGCCATTTATATTCTAATCAGTCAGTGGATGAGTACTTTCCCTCACAGGGTAACTGTGCCGCACCACTTCAGCAGATGGGATCTAATGAGCATACAAATAGCAGTAACTCAAAGGCAGTTTTAATTAAGATACAGCTAGATGGAGTGATTTGGGTCTACAAGAAACGGTATTTAGTAGGTCCTCTCAAGTCCACAAGTCTTCATTTGGATCCAAGTGAAGAATGTAGCCTGTAAGCCACACTGAAATCAATGGGACAAGATGTGATCATGGCAACATTTTTGCATTGATTTCACTGGGACCCAACAGCAACTAGCTAAGCCTGACTTCAACATTTTATTTTAACTCTGAATTGTGGTCTTTACAGATCATTATTTTTTAAATGTCCTTTTTCTTTCCCCTTCCTCCTACACCAAAGACTGGCAATCTGTGGCCCTCCAAGTGATGTTGGACTTCAACTCCCATCAGTCTTGTCTAGTATAGTCAATGGTGAGGGATCCAACACTATCTGGAGTGTCACATTTTACCCATCCTCACAGAATTACTTTCTTCTGAGCTTGTAGCCTGGTCAAGTCCTGATAAACAGCTGACTGTTCTCCCTTAGAAAAACTTCTTGAAAAAAACGCCATGCTAATAGATATGCTGCAGTATCAAGAAGTGCAAACAAACAGAATATTCAAATATAAATATATATTGGCAACTCAGATTTTAAAAATGGTGAGTAAAGCTTTTGCAAAGGCCTCAGGCATAGAGGCTATCTGAAGGGGTGTTGTCACTATGGAAAAATAATAATCAAATTAGACCCAAGACACTGTTCTCAGCCCATCTCTCTGTTGCATTATTTACTCTGCTTCGGGTGCAGCTTAATCACTACTAGTACAAACTGTAATTCTTTCTTTCTTTTGACGTCCGGTATTTCTCAATTTTGTTCTCTCTTTACAGAAAATTGTCCTTGGCTCCATGTTCCTCTCTATAGTCTTCAGATGTTTAGGACTGATGGACACTTTCATGATTAAACTGTAGACATAACACTGACAACCCCACAGTCTTATGAAACCTGAGTACAGAGCTGAATCTGCATTATGTTATAGGCACAGTGTAAACAATCCAAATGGAAAAAACCCTAAGGATCATATACCTACAAACTGGGAAGTCTTTTTACACAATGCTGTAAGTTCACTGAGTTCATTACTCATGTAATTTGCTGTGCGGTTGTAACTCCTGCTATCTTTAAGGCCAAAAAACAATTATGTCTCTAAGATGCATGCTTGAACTGTGCTAATCTCACCTCTGGTTTGAATTTCTTTCAAGGAGTTGCAACAATTTTTAAAAATTTGGTCTGCTTTTTAGCACTCAGGGCTATACTTTCACTGGAAAAGTGGTCCTTAAATATTAGCCAAAATGTTCAGAATGGAGTGTGCTAAACATTTCAAGAACACTCAAGTGGCAAAGTTACTAGTTTGGCAATGTGCATCAAAAACTGGCTGTATTCTTCTGTTCTAATTTACATTTATTGAGGCTACAAATGGCAATGGTTCTACATTCTGATCCAGCAAAGTCCTGATGTTCTTACAAACTTACTCCAAAAAAGCAAAGAAACACTATTTATCAAAGCAAGGTCTGAAGACTGAAGTGTCACACTTATCAGCTGTCACTGGGAAATGGAACACTAAAGCAGCAGCTGACGTCTGTGGCAGAAAAATATTAACTAAGCCATTTCAAGAGAATGGTGCATGTCTCTTTCCACTTTCTAAAACCAAAGGAATGAACGTCATTTGACATGTGCAAGCTAACGTGAGAAGGATAAAGGGTGCAATGAAATGGGTGTAAGTAAAGATAACCTTATGGAAGATGGCCCCGTTAAGGAGCATAAAGGCCTCTCTTGCTTCATGCCCCATCATTGACACATCCACTTCTTAGGAAAGCCCACAGTAAATATAATAATATAAAGTATGAAGGTGAAGAAACCTTCCTGAAGATCACCGTTTTCAAATTATTTCTATGTGACATAGTTTCCATGAAAGTTTCACTCTGTATCTACAAAATGTAAGAGAGTCTCTGCACCAGAATGATTTTGAAATAAATGAGATAATTGCCTCCCAACACAAAATGTTTAGACCATTTGCAATACCATCAGACAACACACTATCATTCTTCCCCTCCTCTCCCCAATAAAGAGCAATCTTTGAACCTCAGCCCCCTTTTGTTTGGCTTTTTCCCCACCCCATGCAAGATTTTCAAAGTGTGAAATGGCTCTTGAAATGAAAACAAACAAACAAACAAACTACTGTTTACCTTTAAAGGCCTCCGTAGCACCTGGTGCATGATTTTTATCCGGATGAAATTTCAGTGCTAATTTCCGGTATGCCTTTTTGAGGTCCTCCTCAGAGGCATCTCGACTCACACCCAGAATTTCATAGTAGTCTTTACACTGTTTCACCCTAAAGGTTGAGGAGATTAGTAGATGAAACTTTGAGTTTATTAAGTAACTTTATCTTGCATATACCCTTAAAATAAAATTTAAACTAACACGTGCCACGTCCCCCCTCCCCCCCGGTCCGCGGTTGGGAAAAGGTTGGGGACCACTGGTGTGGTGGATAGAGTGATAGACTAGAACTCTGCAGAGCAAGGCTCAAATCCCCATTTGGCCGTGGGAACTCACTGGGTGTGTGTGTTTGTGTGGAATTCATAAAAGCTCTCCTTAAACATCTCACTTACCTTGAAACCCCTGTCAGGGCCTGAACTCAGCTGGCTCCGAACTACTATTGATTTTAACTCCTTCCATCTGGTGTTGCCCTTGTGGCCCATCCAACAGCTCTATTCACATCACTTCTAGAAATAAACCACAAACTCCAAAGCTATGGGGCAATATACCCCCACAGCGATACAGCCAGGAGATGCCTCTTCCCTGATTTCTATGTTAGGGTATATGTACCTTTGAAAATGTAATGACTCCTATCCACTTGTTTCTATCTGTGGTTTCCCTACTTCCAAGCATGTCACCATTCATCTCAATGGAATAAACAGACCAATAATATCTTTGTGCTCACAGCACTACAGTGACAGAAGATGCCTATACATACAAGAGTCCTGAGGTCAGAGCAAGCATGCAGTAGCAATGATAGATTATGTCCCTACAACACATGGTGTTCAAAAGCTATCTGCAAACTCTTCAGATAAACAGGCTGGGAGGAAGTAGCTGCCTTATGCCCATTATAAAAACAAGTGGTCCTTCTAAACCAAGATTGCCTCCTCTGGATGGCAACGGCTCTCCAGGGCCTGGGGCTGAGGTCTCTCACATCCTCTCCTGCTTGATATATATTTATTTTTAAAAGGCAAAGCTAAGGATTAAACCCTTTCTATATGCAGGGCTTTCTATATACAGAAGCTTGTGTGCGTTGCCATTGAGCTATAACCCCGCTCCCCATGGATTCAGGCATGCCTGAAGCCTCCCAGTTGCTGGCCTCTTTTCTGCCAATGATTTAAACATGAATACACAATACAGCAGAGCTTGGAGAAGTCACTAGTCCAGAAAATGGGAAGATCAAAATCAACATAATAAAAATGCTGCCCCCAAGTGACTCAAACCTGTTTTACACTTTAAAAATAGATTTGGGAAATGTTTTGGCTATGCTTTGCTCTGAACCCAGGCTGAAATGTTACTGCCAAGATCCTGTTCAAAAGGCACTAGCAACAATATATGAAAAAAAAGGTCCTCCTCTTTTTGGAAACCAAAATGAATAGCATTAAAATATTATTTTAAAAACATACATGAAAAAGTTTTCATCTGCAAGCAAATATAATTTAACCAGACTAAAACTGCAATCCTCTGTGTACCTACAAAGAAGTAAATCCTAGTGACTTTAGTGAAATGGGCAAATTTCAACCCTAAGGCAGTTTTTGTAGGCCTTGCCCCTTCCAGACAACTGAACCTAAATCAAAAGATTGCAACTCAAGAAGCCTCCAGGAGATGGGACTGGTTATTTGGGGACATTCTGGAGGGAACAAGGCCTGTTTTAGGCCAAGTGGGCTCTTTTTCAAGACCAGGAGCAACAGGTTATGAAAATGCCCAAAATGGCCTGTTGTGCTCCCTAGAAGCTTCTGGGACGTGTGTGAGACTAGCCATTTCAGGCAAAAACATTTCTGGGTCGGGTATGGGCCCCCAGAATGGCAGGGGAGGGCAAGGCCGGTGTGGAAGGAACCCACTGAAAAGGCTTTCTCCTGCATCCTCACCCCATGAGCCTGTGAGGGCAGTGGGGACAAGAGAAAGGCCTCCTCAGAAGAACTTAAAAAGCCAAGGAGACTCATACAGGAGACACTGTTCTTTAGATAGCTTGGACTCCGTTGTGTAGGGCTTTATGAGTCATGATCAGAACTTTGAATTGGGCCAGTAGTCAGTAACACTGTCATAATGCCAGAGTTGTATGCTCCCTATAACCAGTCTGGCTGCAGCATTTGAACACACTGAAGTTTCTAAACACTCTTCAAAGGCAATCCTACCTACAAAACGTTGCAGCAATCCAGCTAGGATATAACTAAAGCAGGTGTCACTGTAGGCAAATCAAACACCTCAAACAACAGGCATAGCTGGCACAGCAACTTCAACTGTGCAAATCCACTGCTGAAACCCATGCACTCAGGTTGCAAGCTAAACCTAGGAGAACAAAGCTCAGATTTGACTTCTCGTGGGGAGAGCACAGACTCTCCATGAGACCTGCATCCATCAAGTCAGAGTGAATCTAAGCAACTTTGTCCACAAAGTGCCATGCAAAATCTTCACACTGGATGATAAGTTTTGGATTACAACTCTCATCATCCCTGACCAGTTATTATGCTGCCTGGAATTGATGAGAGTTGGAGTCCAACAAGCTCTGGAAAGCCAAAGGTTCTCTGTACCTGCTATTACTCAACACAAGGCAGTAGCTGCATCCTAAGCTTACCTCCAGCTGTGACTGAAAAACTACGCTATAATAATAAACTTCAGATATCTGGAACTCAGACTCTGAATTCTGCACTTACCTCTTGACTGCATCTACCTGATCCTGAGTATAACCTTTACTGATGTCCCCACCTGCCTCTCCATTGGCTGAAGGGAGGTCACCACTCATTTTCCGACGGTTTGGGTTCGTGGGTTCCTTGGGCTGGGAATGGCCATTTGATGACTGTTCGTTTTTGTTGAGAGAGTCAAGCAGCACTACAAGAGGAAAACACAGTGTTGAGTCAAAACTGGTCCCTCTCTTGCGGAATGTCCATTACTTTCATGGTCACTGTCAAATGTTCTTGTACCCCCCCGTTCCAGGCCTCATCATTTAGGTGGCATACCCATCCCAGAAAACAGAGCTGGGTGAAATATTTTCACTTCCACATCTAGACAGAAGGAGCTCTATTGATACAAGTGATTTGCTGACTGATCACTTCACATCCACAAATCAATCATCCCTTCAGTTCTGCGGGTTCAGTTTCAATCAAGGGATGAGAGAAAAGATGGAAATTAGAACATGAGCCTGATGCAAATCAGGGCTCTTTTCCAACATCAAATATGTACATTTCTTCTTTGGAAGCAAGTGAAAATGCATGTAATGTAACAGACTATAAGATTCACTGCAAACAATACAGAGACTCAAATCAAGAGGATAGGCTTACAACATTCTGGAATTCCCCTGAGGTCTATTAACATTCACATAGGATATTCTTTTGCTTGCATCCATGGTTGGCAAGGTGTTTCTGGACTGCACAGGCAACAGTGAGAGAGGATAGAAACTGCTGTACAAAAACATGTAGAGGAGCCACACTTATCCCACCTGATTTACATTCTTTACTTTTACTTCCAAAGAGGGTACTGTTCAATAATTAAAACATGTAGAAGTTATAGCAATATAACAGGAATAGAAAATCATTCCATATAAAAATCAGCAAGCACTCAATGGCTGAAATCCTGTTGCACAGTTCAACGTGTGCAACATGAAGCTGCGGCAACAGTAATGAAAATTGCAGCAGGACAGAAGTGCTTATTCATAAAGCACTAGCACACATGTGCCATGCAACAGGCTAAACAGGAACCACACTGTCAATTGCACAATCTAATTGCACAATCCAGACTGTTTGGGCATAATACCCCACAGGCTTACAAAGGCATGACTTCACATTACGCAAAAAACAACTGGGTTTTAGTAAAAATTGAACAATAATAGCCATCTAAACAGAAGAATCTTTAACTTCCCAGACAGTTTGGACTATCATTCATACAGCCCTTAAACACTAGCCGTGTTGAGTGACGCTGATGGGGACCAAAGTTTAAAATACCTGAAGGGCCAAAGGTTTCCCATTTTAGTCCTAAATTAATATTACTGGCAACATCCTCAAATATCCCAGTTTATGCCAGCAATTAGAATATTTTTTGCCACTTATCCTTAAAAAGGGGGGTTTCCTTGATTTGCTTCTACTTTGCTTGAAAATCTGCTTAAAAAGGTAGAGATCCTGGCTAGCCAAAGGATATAAAATGTCACTCTGCAGTGTCAGTCCACAACTCTGCACTGCTGTTGTTGGGGCTGCAGACAGAAAAGATATCTATCTATCTATCTATCTATCTATCTATCTATCTATCTATCTATCTATCTATCTATCTATCTATCTATCTATCTATCTATCTATCTATCTATCTATCTGTCTGTCTGTCTGTCTGTCTGTCTGTCTGTCTGTCTGTCTGTCTGTCTGTCTGTCTGTCTGTCTGTCTGTCATCCATCCATCCATCCATCCATCCATCCATCCATCCATCCATCCATCCATCCATCCATCCATCCATCCATCCATCCATCCATCCATCATCCTATCATCCATCTATCCATCCATCTATCTATCCATCTTGCCAGTCTTCCAAATCCAAAGGCAACAATTGAAAAAGCCTGGCCCTTGCCTTTTAGTTGCTAGATGCCCATCACAGGTGAGACTTAAGCCAAATCCAATTCCATATTTTAGAGCAGGGGTCTCCAACCTTTCACTTTCCCTGGGCCACATTAGAAGATGAAAATTTGGTTTGGGCCACACATATATTTGGTTTGGGCCACATGGGGGGGGGCAGCCTTAGCCATCCTCCGCAGCCCCGCTCCAAGCGTGCTTACCGGCAGCTGCGATCTCAGACAGCAGAGGCTGCCAGCTTCAACTCCGGCGGCTTTATGGGGCCAGGAGGGGGTCCACCTATTGACGGGGACGGTGCAATGCTGTCACACATCCCCCCTGTCCCCTCCCCTCCCACTCCTTCCTTCCTTCCCTCTCTCCCCCTCTACTGTTGTGACATGCCCCGGCCACATTCCAGCCGCAAGCACCGGCAGTGTAACTTGAAACTTTGGAATTTCTTTAGAAATAAAAAATTGCACTGGGCCGCATTACGAGCTGACCTGGGCCGCAGGTTGGACAAGCCTGCTTTAGAGATTCCGATGTATCTCCTCTAGACCAGCTCTGACTGGACTTCAGGCAGAGATCACCCCATTGTCTGCTGTATTTCAGGGCCTCAGGCAGAGAGGCTAGTTGATCCTCTTATCTGTAGATGCAAGGATCACAGGCTGTCATGAAATGCTGGACCTTCTCCTAGGTTATTCATGTAGTGGCATATCAGTGCTCTATAGCAGTGGTCTCCAACCTTGGGCCTCCAGATGTTCTTGGACTACATCTCCCAGAAGCCTTCACCACCACCTCTGCTGGTCAGGATTTCTGGGAGTTGAAGTCCAAGAACAACTGGAGGCCCAAGGTTGAGGACCACTGCTCCATAGCATAGACAGGTCTTCATGCCTACAAGACATCAAGCACCATCTTGGCTGGCTCTTCCCAGTCAAGTCTGCCCTTACAGCAAGTAAGAACTAGGTGAGTCCATTAGTCTTACCTAGTGTGACCTCTGCAGCACCTCTCACAGTATCCTCATTGACTGCAAACAGCACAGGCCAGAGTGGGGAATGGTCTGTCCTCCAGACTTGGTTAGACTACTAACTCAGCAAAGGAGAGTTGGAGAAGGGATGATGGGAGTTGCAATTAAGAAACATGTGGAGGTCACCAACTCTGCGTTCCCATCTCCTGAAAGAGCGGGACACTATTCCAAGATCTACTTTAATATTGTGTTTAAGGATAGTTTAGATTCTCCAACAAGAGACTTTTGCCATTGCCTTTACCCATATAAGAGTGGTCTTATAGGCCAGATGGGCGGGGTATCAATCAATCAATCAAATAAATAAATAAATATGCATGAATCTGTACGAAAGCAAAATAAATATATATTGCACATTCGCTGCAAGCATCCATTCTAGATTCTAATCTGTAGCAACTGTCCTACTAAATGTTGTAACCAGATGCACCCAAAAACTCTGCCATAGTTAGCTCTCCAGCATTGCTGGTTAAATGGAATGTCAGTTTGCCCAAGTAATTTCACCAATAAAGGGGATAAGTGTGTACTTATTCTCCCAATTAATGACATTACATAAAAAGGCAATGAGCCAGAGAAATGTGACAGAGAAATGGGCTAGTCTTCAAGAAAGCTTGGGCCAGGTAAAACATCTTCGTCCTAAAAGTGCAGAAGACTCTTCCTTGATTTTGCTACATAGACTAACACAGTTATTACCTTGAGAATTAACTTCTACTGATTTCACGGAGGCATACTCGAAGTCTGATTCTATCTGGATCCTACCCAGTGTGACCCAGAAGTGCTTAATTTTGGCAGCTCTATCCCTGACTTTTAAAACTGTGAAATCTGATTACACTTTAGCCTCCACAGTAAGAAAAACAAAAGAAGCACCACTGCCACTTCTGCACCTCCCAACAATTTCTTCATATAAACTTAAGTACCTTCATATCCAATGGATCAGTATCTGTGGTTGGGCAGGCTGTCAAGTCACCTTTGTCTTAAAGTGACCTTATGAATGAGTGATCTCCATCTATAGATCTAAGCACTCTGGATGAAAACCAATTGCTGGTCCCAACTGAAAAGGTCAATTCAACCAATGACTTCTACATCAGTATTGACTTAATAAACCCCATACACTCAAAGGAGCTGCTCTATTTGAGACTAAACAATGGCCCTCAATCATACTTTTAAAAAAACCTCAGTGAATTAATTCACTTTCAGGAACTAATATCCTTGTTTTGTCTACACCCTAGGTTCTTAACAACTGCAATGTACTCAACAGGTGATAGTGAAGGCTTGAAGAAATGTTATGATCTTCTGCAGTTAGGTAGGTAGGTAGGTAGGTAGGTAGGTAGGTAGGTAGGTAGGTAGGTAGGTAGGTAGGTAGGTAGGTAGGTAGGTAGGTAGGTAGGTAGGTAGGTAGGTAGGTAGGTAGGTAGGTAGGTAGGTAGGTAGGTAGGAAGGAAGGAAGGAAGGAAGGAAGGAAGGAAGGAAGGAAATTGAATTGTAGAACAAAACCTTAATTTCCCTTGCTTGTTTGTGTAAAAATTGGCTTTTCTAATCTACCACCTCCATTAAAAACAAACAAAAATAAAAACCAATTATGAAAATAAGTGATAGCAAATAACTCTTTGATATTTCTGCAGTGAGAACATGCAAGTGAATAGCGCTGAGTGACTGAGAGACAGCACGTGACATTTCTTGCTACTGCAGTCAGAAGCCTGTCATCTCTGACTGTCATATTCATGTAATTTTCTAGCTTTCATTTTTCATGTGATGTTTTGTATAGGTATGTCATATTAATGATTTTATGTTCTTGTAATTTCAGTTTCTTCAGCAAGAATTAAAGATTATTTGGATGGAATCATTCCGATAAAAATATAATAGGAGTGTGTGCATTAACAGATTTACCATATTTTTCCATGTATAAGACTATACTTTTGTCTAAAATCTTTAGACTAAAAATTGAAGGTTGTCTTATACACGGAAGTAAGCTGAGGAGAGAACAAAAACCAGCGGAGGGGAAAGCAGGGATCAAAGCGATCCTGCAATGCTTTGATCCCTTTCCCCCTACACTTGCTAAGCCCCACTTAGATTTCTTAATTTTGGATTAGAAAAGTGAGGGGGCCTCTTATACATGGGAGCATCTTATACATGGAAAAATATGGTAATTTACTTCTCCCTTCTCTCAAAATTTAAAGATCTTTTATGAGAAACTTTAAATGAATATTTGTTGCACTTTAGGGTATTACGTCTTGAATTATGTCTTGGTGGTTCACAGCAATAAAACATAATTAAAGAATGTCTGTTAAGAACCGCTGGACTACACATACTTATTAATTGGCTCAAATTATCAAAATATACAGAAATATGCCTTGTAAATGGGAAGAAGAGAGAAATCTTCTCTTTAAGGAGCATTTTGTTGTTCTGAAGAACAAGAGAAACCCCTATTTATACAATCATTTTAACACAATCTGCCATTCAAGGTTTTGCACTGTCAGGCATGAACAAGGCTTCCCATCTTCTGACGATCTTGTCCCCAAAGAAAACCCAACTGTTACTAGATACACCAACAAGGTAACATTATTTATGTGTTTATGACTTAAGAGATAGCAGAGGAAGCAGCTGCAGGTGTCAACAGCTGGACAAAAAACCTTCATAGAAAAATGGCTGGAATACAGAAAAGTCACAACTTGGGCTACAGTTCAGAGAATCCTCTAGCCCAGGAGTCCCCAAGCCCCAGCCTGCAGCCTGGCACTGGGCCATGATCTTAGCAGGACCAGAATGCAGAGGCAGATCTCTCGCCCCCTGCATGCACCTTCCCACATCCCCACCCGCCAGCACACCAACGCGCCACACCTGCCCATCAACACACCCCACCTATCCGCACAAGTGCACCCCACCCCCGCGCATTCGCACACCCTCACCTGCGAGTGCACCCTGCCCATCTGCGCATGCATGCGAGCCCTGCTCCGGTACACGAACTCCGCCCCCCCAACCAGCCCATGGTTTAGAAAAGGTTGGGGACCACTGCTCTAGCCCCTAGGTTATGGAGCCCTGTGAAGGCTTGAAGAAATGTTATGATCTTTTGCAGTTAAAATAGAACAAATGAATGAAAGAAAGCAAGAAAGAAAAGGAAACGTAGAACAAAATCTTAATCTTCACTGCTTTTTCATGTAACATTCGGCTTTTCTAACTTACCATCTACATTAAAAACAAATAAAAGGAAAAATCAGTGATGAAAATAACTGTTTGATAGCAACTTTGATATTTTTGCACAAGGTGAGAACATGCAAGTGAATGACACAGTGGCTGAGAAAAGGAACAAGACATGTCTTGAGTTAAGTCTTGGTGGTCCTCAGCAATACCAAATATCAACAAAAGATATTTAAAGGGAGTCCATGATAAAGAAAAGGTTAAGAACTGCTGCTCTAGCTGGTATGGCCACTGTCTGGTCCCAAATGCTCAGCTTCTTGCTAGTTCAAGTAATGGAAATATTCTAAGTAGGAATTTTTAAAAATAAAATATTTCCCAAGCACTTTGGTAAAACACCTATACAATTACAAAAGATGCAACTATTTTTAAAAAATCAGAGCAAATACCCATCAGCAAAACATCTCAACAAAACCAATATGGGCAACGAGGAGAGAAAAAGAAGAACATCCCCAGAGCCAGTGGGCACCATGCAGCTGTCACACCTGAAGTCTTCTTTAGGTTTCATATTCAATGTGTGAAGATCTAAAGAAAGACTCTGAGGAACGTACGACCAGCAATATAAAGGGGAATAATAAAAGCTTCTTTAAATATGTTAGAAGCAGGAAACCTGCCAGAGAAGCAGCTGTCCCTCTGGATGGTGAGGGAGGTAAAGGGGACTTGGAGATTGCAGAGAAATTAAATGAGTTCTTTGCATCTGTCTCCACAACAGACAACCTGGGGCAGATTCCACTGCTCTTGACTAATGAATTAAGTCAGATACTGTACAGATTAAAAGAGAGGATGTTTTAGACCAAATTGATAAATTTAAGATGGAGAGAGGTGAAAAGCGGTGTGCTCCAGGGATTTGTCCTGGGACTGATACTTTTCAACCTGTTCATAAATGACCTGGAGACAGGAATAAGCAGCGAGGTGGCCATGTTTGCAAATGGCACGAAAATTTTCCAGGTGGTGAAGACCAGAAGGGATAGTGAAGAGCTCCAGAAGGACTTCTCCAAACTGGGAGAATGGGTGGCAAAATAGCAAATGTGTTTCAATATAAGAAAATGTAAAGTAATGTACATTGGGACAAAAATAAAAACTTTATCAGCTAATGGGTTCAGAGCTATCTGTGACAGATCAGGAAAGAGAAAAGGAGAGTGTCCAAAATGATAACTGGGCTGGGGCACCTGCCTTATGAGGAAAGGCTACAGCATTTTGGGGCTCTTTAGTCTACAGAAAAGGTCCCTGAAGGGGGACATGATTGAGAGGTATACAATTATGCAAGGGATGGATAATGTGGATAGAGGGAAGCTCTTTTCCCTCTCACGCCAAACCAGAACCAGGGGACATCCACTCAAATTGAGTGTTGGGAGAGTGAAAACAGACAAAAGAAAATATTTCTTTACCCAGCACATTGTTAGTCTGTGGAACTCCTTGCCACAGGATGTGGCGATGGCATCTGGCCTTTAAAAGGGGATTGGACAGATTTCTGGAGGAAAAGTCCATCATAGGTTAGAAGCCATGATGGGGATGTACAATCTCCAGGCTTAGAAGGAAGGTACCTCCAAATACCAGATGCAGGGGAGGGGTATCAGGAAACAGGTATCTAGTTGTCTTGTGTCTTCCCAGAGCATCTGGTGGGGCCGCTGTGAGATACAGGAAGCTGGAATAGATGGGCCCTTGGCCTGATCCAGCAGGCCTCTTCTTCTGTTCTTATGGAACTGACCTTCCAGCAGTGGGCAAGCAAGGCTATACACATCCTTTTGTCTCATCATGAATACGTGTGTGCTATGTGCCATCACGTCAGAACTGTGTTACAGCAATTGGGCTTTCAAGAAAAACGAAGCATATGAGGAGTGTTTTTATCAGTTATAAGCCTTCTCCAGTGAGATGTAATCACCAAACACGGGTTCAAATCCAGGTCTCTTGAGTTCTAATTAGAGATGGGGGTATTTGTATACAAATACCCCCACACAGCTGAACGTAACGAGGATCCAGTCCCCTGGGGCTCGACCGTCCATCACACATCTGCTGCTGCCCCTGGCTCCACTCTCCCTTCCAATCGCTCTAGAGCTCATGGTCAACTATCCACTCCTGGCAGTAGGAGGGAAGATGAGTCTTCCTGCCAGGCTGACAAGTGGATAGCCAACCGTGAGCTTTGGGGTGATTGGAAGGGAGAGCGGAGCTGGCGGTGGCAGCGAACGCATGAGTGGATGGTTACATCCAGCTGTGCGGGGGGGGGGGGGTATTTGTATACAAATACGAATATCCCCATCTCTAGTTCTAATCCATCATTCTATCCTCCACACCATGCTTGGTACTAGAATAATCACATGCCATCAAGCTGATTCTAGCTTATGCTGACCCTTTCCAGGGTTTTCTAGGTAAATAATAGGAGTGGTTTATCATTTTTTCAGGGAACACTCTGAGACTGTGCATTTTGCCCAAGACTACACAGGCTGCTTCTTTTCCTGGGAGGCACAATGGGGATTCTAACATCTAATCTTTGGCTCTGCAGCTAGGTCCCCAATACACCGAGCTATTCAGCCAGCTTATCATGAATTCAGCCCTGCAAAATGAACACTTGAAAAAGAACAAACACGATGACTGCTTAAGCTGTTATGAAGCAGCAGTTGTATGTGAGGAAAGAACAGAACAAGCTGCCTCTAAGTTAATCTGCAATTGAATTTTTCTGTCCTTTTCATTCCTTCTTTTTCCTTCTGTCCCAACCACATCAACTCTTTACAAAGAGAGAAGCAGGAAAGCCCCCTGTCTTTGCAGCCTGATGTTGCAAGAGCAGTTCTATCTCTTGAGCAACATTAGAGGAAATTAATCACTGTAGGATGGTCAAATTCATGGGCAGATGAGAATGTTATCCAGAGAATTATCTTAATTGGTAATTGTGATTGGTAATTGTGTAATTGTGATTACACAACTTTTTCATGTTGGCTTAGCACCCCTGTAAGCTTTAACTTTGGCCAGACTGGAAATGTTACCTTCTCGACTATAATTCACACAAGCTTTCAACCAGCATAGCCAGATGGGGAATTCAGGGAGTTCTTCTCCAAGAAAAGTATGTTTCTAGGTTGGTGGCCTTTGCAAGGACAAAGTAATCTCTCTGAACACCTAGGAAAAGTAGGTCCTGGGTGGAATCTAATACAGGTTGTGACATGCCATATAAAATAAGAAAAACAGGAAGTCCCAAATTAAGAGAGTGGATATAACTTGTTTAAATTGCATATATAAGGCACTCATTGGGGTCAGTGGCACCGTGGAAACCACCACCTCCCCAAAATTAAATGCTAGATTTGTCAGCCACCTAGAGGCATTACTTTTGTCAAAATTCACCATCTGTAAATGAGCAGTTCTGGTGACGGATATGATATCCTAAAGGTATGATTCCCAACTGAGAGAAAATGTGTTAAGCACTGAATTGTGCAAGCAGTGGGACAGACAGACTTTACTCTAAACTTCTTCTGCCCTACAGAAGTTTCCAACACTGGTTTCATTCATTAAAACCTATACTTTGCTTGGTTCCCATTCCGTCTTATTGAGTCATTTTTCAATTAGGGAAAAATAAGATTGAAAACACTATTTCCAAAAGAAATACTCCAAACATTCTGTAATACCATAGCAAAAACAAAACAAAATAAAAAGGTGGACAGACTGTAAAAGAAAACAGTAATATGACATTCAAACTGCTTATGACTTCCAAACTGCTTTGGGCAAAATCACTGTGATTTTGTTTCTTAAGGAATAGGGACACCATTAACATCACAAAAGTCTTGGAAAGAAAGTGCTGCCTCTTAGGAATTAGGATGAATCATATGTGGACCATAACATCTGTCATAACATGTAGTCTGTTACACACATGTAAACTGCAAATGGACATATTTCCCAAGCTTCTGTACAGGAAGCTGCATGATGCAATGTCTGTGAACAGAGGTATCACACAGGCAATTCAAGTATTCATATGGGTCTAAGCTGAAAGGTGGAAGTGGCACCTTTGATGAGTAACAAAAGACAGTTTCTCCTCGAGTGGTAATTTGTGGGAAGGCAGGGCTGCAACAAGGAAGTGTCTGCTTCCTCAAAATAAAGGCAGCTTCAAAGATGTTCACATTCAGCACAACTATAACATATATATTCATTATATGCCCTTCTTTCCTGAGATGTTAAAAAAATTCTGTTCTTCCCTTTCTCTAAAGCAGTGGTTCCCAACCTTGGGTCTTCAGATGTCCTTGGACTACAATTTCCAGAAATCCCGGCCAACACAGCTAGTGGTGAAGGCTTCTGGGAGTTTTAGTCCAAGAGCATCTGGGGACCCAAGGTTGGGAACCAAAGCTCTAAATCCTGCTGAGGACTGTATCTTTATGTTTCCATCTCTTCATAATGGAAAGCGTTGCGAGAGAAAAGCTTGAAAACTAGAGTAAAAGATTAGTAAAAGAATGTACTCTGTTTCCACACCAGAAAATTAACAAGAACAGGGCACATGTGATGCCACACTTGCAGTACTTCTGAGTTTCTACACATCATTTCACAGCAGTTCTGACAAACAGCAATCCTTCATAGGGTTGCAGACCTTTTCTCATGAAGGCCTGTTTTTTTAACAAGCATATGACAAACAGAGTCTCACAAATGACAATTTCCCATACAGATGGAGCAAAGGGTAATGTTCCACCTGTTTATACAACTGTAAAAAGACAAGGTGACAGGCTGAACAACATGTGACTTGACAAGATATATTTGGCTTCTCCCCAAGAATACATCACGAGTGGGGAAATGAAGGTGGGTAGATGGCAAGAAAAACAGTGTGCTGATTATATAGAAATTGACAGCACATAAAGAATTTGCAGCAAGGACTATATTTCTGAATGGAGCACAGGAACACTTGTGAGAGGAGGCCAAAAACACAGGCTTCTGAAAAGTCAGTGGCAAAATGCTGAGCAAATCCTGATGGTAACAAGGAACAAAAGGGGAAGAGGAGCTAAGCTCATAGGAAGAAAAACAAACAAGGCAAAGACTATGTTGCTCTTTTGGGTGAGCAAAAGATTTCTCTTTCTGGTGTGAATCAAGGATTAATAAAAACCAGCACCCTGTTTCCACTGAGTGCCCAGCAGGACATTTCAAACAAGCCCTCAAGAAGGACTTGAAAGCAGAAGCCCTTTCCAGATGTCAGTTTTAACACCCGTCTCTGAAAATGGAGGTTATATTGAGTGAGAGTCATCAATGGTAGCAGGTGTCAATCTATAACAGCAGCCCTCAGTCTTTAGTAATCCAGGTGTTTTCGACTTTAATCCCCTAAATCCGAAGGCAGCAGGGCCAATGGAGTCTGGAAACGTAACACCTTTGGACTGATTTAAAAAATATCTGGAGGGCCAAAGGCTGAGAAACCCTGACCTGCAATATAGATGGGCGCTGATTTTAAAGACTTAGTACTGTATTTGGAGATGGGCAGGTTAAAAACTGTAGCGCTAAAGACCAGCCATTAATGATCCACCCAGAGGAGAGAAATAAACGCATAATTTTCACGAAAGAGGTGAGGAACAATACTGAAGCCCTCAACAAAGGCCTATAGAAAAAGAGAAAACTCGTTTTCGGGGAGAAATGCCTAAATATTTCAGACGCGCGAAGGCGGCAGCCCGAGGAAGGGGGATCGGTCGGCGAGAGGGAGTCTCTGCTGGGGGTCAGAGTGGCGGCAATTGGGGTTGGGGGGGTTTGGGGGGGCGGGAGGCAATTCCTATCCTTGGGAATAGGATTTTTGCCCCTTCACACACTGCGCAATGGCCTCTGGGAGTTGTAGTCTTCTCGACTGAGGTCAGGGAGGAAAACCTCTTCATTCCTCTCCTCCACGACGAGAGCCTCGTCTTCTCTAGCGGAACTGCCCACGAGTCCCCGCGCCCAGAACGAAGACTTCCTGATAAGACTCACTCCGCAGCCCGCGTTACCCCTGCCCTTAAGCAGGCAATGGACTTCATGTCCCATGAAGCCCCGCGCTTTCCCCAGCCCATAGGCACGCGCGCTGCAGGTGAGAGGTCAGCCCGGCAGCCATAGGCCCCGGGGGCCCCCCCGCCTCTCCGTGCCTTCCCCCTCTCCCTCCGTCCCGCTCACCGCGGACCCGCTGAGACGGGTAGAGGCGTTGCGCCTTCTCCAAAAAGCGACGCGCCTTTTCGGTCTGGTGGGCTTTGATGGAGGCCACCGCAATAGCAATACAACGCTCCGCCTCATCCCGGTTAGATTCCATGGTGGCGGCGGCGGCGGCGATGGAAGGCGCCGGCGCACAGTGATTGCGTCACCCAGCGATTGCGTAGCGTTCCGTGCTAAAATCTGGCTAATTATGCCGGCTGTAGGCGCTACCGAATGTTGTGTACTAGCGGCGGTCTAGGCTGTCGTATTGATTGGAATAGCAGGGCACACATCCGTTGGGTAGAGCTGGCACCCGAGGATCATCTGGAAAAAACCGATGCAGCTAACGTGGAGATCCCAGGACAGTGGTTGTTTCTAAATCCAAGTATTTTTATTTTATTTATTTATTAGATTTCTACCCCGCCCCTCTAGACAATGTCTACTCGGGGCGGCAATATGGTCTTAGAACTGCAAAGCTGGAAGGGACCCTATGGATCACAAAGCAGTTGCTCTGTCAATAGAAACAGACTCAGGAAACACAGAGATCTTCATCACCAGCATCAATTACTAACCTGTGTTAACAATTTCCAGAAGGGCAGCCACACTAACCTGTGGCTGCAGACTCAAAATAAGAGCCTTGGGTTACTTTACAAGAACAGGCGATGTATTTAATAGGCCACTAAAAATTTTTTTAAAAAATCATACATTCGTGGGTAAATCCCACTTCTTCAAAGCAAGAACCAAAAGTTCATGGCAAGATGGGAATTGCCAGGCGGTTATTCTTAGATGTTAAGTTCTTGGCAGGATGAATTTTGCCGGGCACCTCCACTTTAGATGAGGCTGGAAGTTGTTTTAAAGTTGTCACTAGGGTTCCTTTGAAGACTAGTACATTGCCTTATGGCACACACTCTTGGGGATAACAGCAGACTTCTTTGGAAGTGAATGAGACGGTGGAAGAGTTATGATCAGTAGATTCAGAGAAAATTGAAATGGAAAATGCATCATGATCAGTACCTTAACAGTGTCTGTTAATATATCAGTAGTTCCAGTCCATATTTACATCCTTTCACTGCTTCTTGTTGTTCTATGCTACAACCTATGGCAACCCACTGAATGAATGACCTCCAAAATGCCTTGTCCTCAAAAGCCCTGCTCAGCTCTTGTAAACTCAAGACTGTGGTTTCTGTAGGGAGTCAACCCATCTCACATTTGGTCTTCCTCTTTTCCTGCTGCCTTCCACCTTTCCCAGCGTTATTGTCTTTTTGAGTGAATCTTGCTTTCTCTTGATGTGCCCAAAGTACGACAACCTCAGTCTTACCATTTTTGCTTCCAGAGATAGCTCAGGCTTGATTTGATCTTGCACCCACATGTCGTTCTTTTGGCAGTCCAGAGTATCCACTTAATTAATATGTGTAATACAATATTGCTCCTCTATTCTTATTGATGGACACAGAGTTGAAACTCATGGTGAATTTCTGGAGTTCTTTTGTTCAAGAATAGGTGCCTTGAGTTCAGAGGAATAGAGTAGACCTTTGGTCTAGATGGGCAGGGTAGAAATTCAATAAAATAAATAAAATCTTGGAAAGTGACTTTTTAAAATAAATCCATTCCTTTAGGTTTTTAATATATATAATATATATATATATATTCCTAATGGAATGAATTTATTTTTAAAAAGTTTTTATTGTACTTTTAAAAGTACATATTGCTACATGTTTCAGTGTAAAAATGCAACTTGTTGCACACATTGCTTGTTACCTCATAACCTGCAAGAAAAGGTGTTAAAATGGTGAAAAATTTGATTTATTTTTTTTTGTTAGAATGCCCCTAAAAACACTTTTAACAATTAATTCTTAAAAGTGACAAGGAATTATTGAGTAAATTCATTCTCATTTGTTACATTACATTTGAAGTGTGATTTTGTTGCAGCCTTCTCAATGGGGTGGGGGGGTGGGGGGAGAGGGGACACCTTGCAACAGATAACAATGTTACATCTAACTTGTTACCTCTGACAGAAGCCAAGACCTAATACAGTAGTGTGCTTTGGTATTCAGCTCTAGCAAAATCATGATTTTCTATTTCCCACCACAGCAGTCCATGATGTGTACACACACACACACACACACACACACACACACACACACACACACACACACACACACACACACACACACACACACACACACACACACACACACACACACACACACACACACACACACACACACACACACACACACACACACTCTCTCTCTCTCTCTCTCTCTCTCTCTCTCTCTCTCTCTCTCTCTCTCTCTCTCTCTGCTCCAGAGGGTATTGGGAGAGAGGAATACAGATTCTTATGGATGCTATGGGAACCTGTGGAAGTATACTGTTGGATCCCTACAGAGGCCAAAATGTTGAACGTTACTTAGTTTCTTTGACTGGACCACTGTGTTTGGTTGTTGTGGAGTACAGTAGGCAACTCCTGGCAAATCCTCATTAATTTAGTGGACCTACCCTAGTGTGATTTACTTCTCTAAGGAACAGGTACAAACTAAAATGTTCTTTGTAAGCGGTGGAGTACGTAGAATATTAATATTTATAAGCTCTAAATAATTATGTATTAAATAGCTTCAGTAACCAATATTTTTTCAAGGCAAGGGAACCATTATCTGAGAATAAAGTTATGGAATATAGGATAGGGTGAACCAGTTCAGTAGGATCCACATTTCCTCATGCTTCAGAATCATAGTAAGTTAGTTGTGACCAACCTTAACTCTGTTGATTCCCATAAGTCTACCCTGATTTAAAGTAAGACTCAGTAAAATTACTGGAATTCAAACCACTGTTTATCCAAAAAAAAAAAAAAAAAAAAAAGGAAGCTGCATTTACACACAATTTTGTAAATCATGGCAACCAAAGATAAACGATTGCAGTTTTTGACTTACAGAGATTATTCTATATTGAAGTCATTACTGCATGAAAGGAATATTGATAAATGCATCACTTTAAAAAAAGGAGAAGAAACATCTATGAGGCAAGTTCTGATAACAGATTCTAGAACTAATATTAAAATTATATTGGTGTATCCTCCTCCTCGTGTGGCTGGATCATAGCCAGAATTCTGTCGAGGAAGGCAAGAAGAAAATGGCAGTTACACAGGACCAGCCCCCCCTCCCCCGCCCAGTGAGGGGCTACCCTTTGCAAGAACAGCATTTTCTTGACTGCTTGTATTTTTGTGCTTGTGTGCCCAATTTTTCTTAACAGGATTCCGGCTCAGATCTATTTTAGGAAGAATACAGACTTAAAACAACAAACAGCGTGCAACTTACTTTGAGTAGACACACCTACTTTCCACCAGTTATTTCTGTTCTACAGCTCCGTTATTTGGAAGTAAGAATTGCATCAGCATCAATCAGCATCAGAACTTGGCTGATGGGCTGTTATTGTTTCCATGATCCCTTATATCCCTGAACGACAGTTCAGAATGCTTGTCCTTGGGCTATGCGTATACAATGCAGAAACTAGTCAATTAAAAATAAGATTTCTGTGCCAGGATGTCATCCAGGTCTTGGACAAAATGGAAAAAGAAGAAGTAATAAGTGGACTTCTTTTTCCATTTCGGTGTTTCATTGTACACGATTTTGAAGTCTTCATATATAAATGTCATTCATATATATTCATATATATAAAGACATTTATATATGAAGACTTCAAAATCATGTACAATGATAACAAAATATACAGTACAGTATAAAACATTGTTTCTGATCAAGACACAGTCACATGAGCCATAAAAAAGATGGTGAGGCTGCAAAAGAAGTCTTAAACATGCTCCCAATTGTTTAAGAACAATGCTGCATGGCTCATAACACTTATACAAGCATGTATTGCCTGTGTGTTCCATTGTACATAAAGGAATTCACCTACCATAATCACCAAAAGATGTACGGAGCCCTTAAACCTTTATTCATCAATTCCTCTGTGTAGCTTTTAGATTCACTAAATACTGGGCAAGAAGGTATGTGTGCAGGAGCTCAGGGTTCTGGGGTTTCTAAAACATGTCAAAAAATCTTCCATACAGCCAAGATGGTATAAGGATACTTGGTGAGCAAATTGTTATAGACATTTAAAAACACATAGTGTAGGCGGTGGAGGTACACCCCTCTACTGGAATTTTGGACCACTCTTCTTTTGCAAACTGCTCCAGGGCCTTCAGATTTGAATGGATGCCTTCTCCCAAACTGCTTTTTTGAGATCTCTCTACAGGTGTTCTATGGGGTTCACATCTGGACTGATTGCTGGTCATTTCAGAACTCTCCAGCACTTTGTTTGTAACCATTTCTGAGTGCTTTCTGAAGTGTGTTTCAGGTCATTGTCCTGCTGAAAGACCCATGACCTCTGGTGGAGCTGCAGCTTTCAGTCACTGGCCACTATGTTGTGCCCCAAAATTATTCGGTAATCATCAGATTTCATGAGAACGTTCACACAGTCAGGGCATCCAGTGCCAGAAGCAGCAAAGCAACCCCAGAACATCTTTGAACTCCACCATGTTTGACTGTAGGGACTGTGTTCTTTTCTTTGAATGTCAAATTTATTTTTCTGTAAACAGTGCCATAATGTCCTTGACAAAAAAGCTCTACTTTTGTCTCATCTGTCCACAGTACCTTCTCCCAGAAGGATTGTGGTTTTGTCACACAAGTTTGGGCATACTCCAGTCTTGCTTTTTTATGCCTTTGTGTCAGCAGTGGTGTCCTCCTGGATCTCCTACCATAGCATCCCTTTTCATTCAGATGGTGACAGTGCACTGTTGTACCCTGTATCTGCAGATCAGCTTGAATTTGTTGGGAAGTTAATCTGAGTTCTGTATCCACCATTCGAACAATCCTTCATTGTAATCTTTCAGTAATTTGGCTCTTCCATCCTCGTCCAGGGAGGTTAGCTACAGTGCCATGGGCTAAAAACCTCTTGATGATATTGCACACAGTGGACACAGGAACATTAAGATCCCTGAAGATGGACTTGTAGCTTTGAGATTGTCGATGTTTTTCCACATTTTCCCCTCAAATCCGAAGACAACTCTTTACACTTCATTCTTTTCTCCGTGCTTAGTGTCACACACAACACAAAGGTTGAGTCAACTTTTCTCCATCTTAACTGGTTGCAAGTGTGATTACTATATTGCCCACACCTCTTACTTGTGACAGGTGTGTCTAAATACAAATTAAAGGAGCATCACATGCTTGAAAAGCAATTATTTCTTATAATTTAGACAGGGTGCCAATAATTTTGGCCAGTGCAGTTTTTTGTGGGATTGTATCAGATTTGACTTTTCTTCTCTTTTTTTTGTGTGTGCTGTTCCAACACAAACCAAAGAAATGAACATTTGAGTACCAAATTTGACAGAATTGCAGGAGGGCCAATATTTTTGGCCATGACTGTACATTTGGGACTATGCAGGATCACATCTGGCCAACAGCCCACACACTGTGCCTACCTGTGCATTAAAGGAATGCTTGGACTCTCATGGGTCCACGTTTGCACCTTGTCCCTCATTCTTTGTTTGGGTAGGATCACAAAAGACACCCCAGCCTGACAGCTAGTTTTACTTTCAGTCCAAACTTATGAATGTGGATGGTACTGGAGTGTGTAAAGGCAAACCAAGGAGAGGTATATTACATTCACCCCTTTGACTGTCTGAATATATATGCATATGGCAATGCATACGCTCCAGAGGTGTGCCTATTTACCAAGGACAACTCATATTTTCCACTACCTGTCTCTGAATGGTCATCTTCAGGACTGTTGAATGCTATCAGCTTGCATTTACATGCACCAGTAGATGCCAATGACATTCTTTAGGTTTTCAGGCTCCTCAACTTAGCTCTGTTTGTTTGTTTTTGCTTATGTATTTATGTATGTATTTAGAAACTATACATTCTGTCTCTGAGTGTGGGACAGGTACAGTTTGACAGGCACATCAGTGTACATGCATAGACACTCAGGCACCATTGGGTTCACAGGTCTGGATTTTTAATACACCGATGTGGCTGTTGTTGATTTTGAATCTCTATGCACTGCTATTAGGATTTTTTAAAATATTTATAGTTACAGAGTACAACAAGCTTCTGACTACTGAACAATAATAGTTTCTCTGAAGACTAGCAATACATAAGACAGAAAAAAACTTCATTTTTTTATTATTATGTATGGATAGCACAGGAGGGAAAGGTTCTCTAAACTCTGCCTTAAACAGATCTAGAAATGGTACTATAGCTGTGCTAATCTGTGCAGTCAAAACCCAAAGGGGGAAAATATTTAAAAAGACAAAAGACAAAAACCGATGGCACCTTAAAGACTAACTGTTATATTTTAAGGTGAACTTTTGTGGACTTCTATTTTTATTTTAAAAAATTTTTAAGATTTTTTTTTCCCTTTGAGTATTTTCTGATATTTCTCAAATGGAAGCTATAGGGGGAGCTTCCATGTTTGCAGGTCTGCCCCCTAACTAAAATGGGGAGGGGAAAAACAGCAGTAAAGCTTAAGAGTGCACGCGCATGCACACACGCACACAGGCACACACACAGGCACTCTGTGGTAGTCAAATTCATTTGTACAAAAAAAATCCCTAACATGTTAAAGGTTTATTTCATGTCATTTGCTTTAACAGAGGAGGAAAAAACACATACACTCCCAGGGCTGGGTGGGGTGGGTGGGAGGTGGAGGGGAGGTTGAGGGGAGACAGACCCTGGGTAAAACGTTATTACAACAGCAGTACCTGGAATGGATATGCCTGCCTAGGAAGGGGGGAAAAACAAAACACAGACACTGCCACAGCACTTTCCCCATCTCTATCATGTTATATTTCCAATTCTGAGGGTTCCAAGACTGCAATTCATAATTTGTTTGAAGGTAAATAGTGACATCCCCAATTTACATGAGGCTGCTTAGCAGCACATTGCAGGTCAGGCTGGTGACTTCAATCCTTTGGAGGCAATGAATCCACTCTAAGGGTTTTGTCTCTAATTGAGCTATCCAAACTCTGAGAAGGTTCAGCCCTTTAGACCATTCCTATAATGTTCAGCGCCCCAGCTTCCATGCTCTGTCCGCTCCCGGAGCTGCCTCTGAGTGGACGTCTACCAGAGGAGGCGGGGCTGGGAAGGACCAAACATCAAGCACCAAAGATGAACCAGCGCAAACCATTGGTTTGGTGGTTCATGCCCATCTCTAGTGAGTATATGAGGGAGAATGAGTGTATGGGTATGAATGTGTGTGAAAGAGAATGAAGAAATGTGGTGTGTGTGACAATAAGAGAGAGAAAGAGAGAGAAAGCTCAGATAATTAGAGCAGAAGGATTAGCCTTAAAATGAGACTAAGAGAAAAGCTATTGCAACCAAATTGTCTTCACTACAGGACAGATGCTCCAAAGGGAGGGGGCCAAACAAGACTCTTCCACCTGTCCATGCAGATTTACTTGAGTCACAGGCCAAGGGTTTTGGTCTTTGTTCATCCATTAATTTCCATCTCCTACAAAGTCATCCATTTGGGACATGCTGAGTCAACTGCCCCCAGCAGCCCATGTTTACAGCAGGCCAAAGGTAATTACGCACCATTATTCTGTGACTATTGTATCATGGAGGTTAATTAATTCCAAAGCTGACAAAGCTCAGAATCTATTAGACTGCATTAAGCAGAGGCCAAATGGCAAATGAGAACAGGCGAGCACAAGGCTTTTGTGTCCTAGAGATTAATTGGGACTCGGTCACTTTTAAGCAATGAGGCGATTGTTGGGATTTCTGTCAGTTTATTGTAATCAGGAAGATCTATGCACACACAAAGTTTTTTGTTGTAAAAGAAGTAATCCTTTGAGTCAGGAGGAAAAGCTGGGTCCCCCCTCCTGTTAAATGGAGTAGCAGATAAATGAAGGTAAATTTATTCCCCTGGAAGTGCTGGTTCACAGTACAATGGGAAGCAAGCCAGAAACTTTAACTAGTTCAGTCTGCAAGTTGTCTTGGAAACAATGCTTAAAATGGCATTTTCTAGTCCATCAGGTTTCTCTAGAACTGAATAAGCATGTTGCCATTACAGAGATTTCACACATGCATATATATATATGGGAACCTTTGGCCTCCCAGATATTTTGTGTTCCATTCCCCTGATGCCTTTTTATTAAAGCCCTAAGGCAGTGTTGATATGATATGCCACTTTGGAAAGAAGAAGAAAAACTTCTCCTCCGGCTATGGCTGGCTGGAGCTTCAAGAAGTCAGGGCCCAAAATATGGAGAGCTAAGTCTCACTGAGGCTTAGAGCCAGTGCTCAGGGAGATGTTTTCTGAAGGGACCTGGAATTTCTCCTGGCAGAGCTGCTCTTGAAAAGAGACTAAAATCAAAGAGTCCCAAAGATGAATGACAGCATAGAATTTGAAATGCAGAGAGTCTGCACAAAGGGATTGTCCTTGTCCTCACTGGATGAGACAAGTAAAGCGGCTGGCTAGTAATGTCCTAGACCAGTGGGTCCCAACATTGGTTCCTCAGATGTTCTTGGAATACAATTCCCAGAAATCCTGGCCAGCACAGTTAGTGGTGAAGACTTCTGGGAGTTTTAGTCCAACAACATCTGGGGAATTTACCGTAGCAGACACCCAGGCAGGGCAATCCACAGTCTTAATCCAAGAAGCAGTCAAACAAGGTCCAAGCAATCCAGATCAAGGGATTCAGGAACAAGGCAGAGACTGTCAGACAAGTTAGGGTGCAACTAGACAGAATTTCCTGGAAAAACCAATAATGCTGGGAAAGATGGAAGCAGCAGGAAAAGAGGAAGAGCAAATATGAGATTGACTGATTCCCTAAAAGAGACCACAGGCTTGCAAGAGCTGACCAGGGCCATTGGGGACAGGGCATTTGGAGAGCGCTCATTCATAGGTTCGCTATGAGTTGGAAGTGACTTGACGGCACAGCAAGGGTGCAGGGGTGTGTGTGGCCTGCATTTGATTTCCAAGAGGGCTGCATATGGCCTCTGCTGGCACTGAGAAGAAAAGAAGAAAAGAAATAGGCTTTATCCTGACACAAGTCCTATTTTAGGCTGGCCTCCTGGACAACTAACATCACCAAGATGGACAACATCTTTCCAGCCCCCTCTGGCTGGCAGAGGAGGATCTTTGGAACTGCATCAGCTAAATAAGGACATCAGGAGATAAATCATAGTCAGAAGGGGTGACTTCCAAGAAGAGCACAGCAAAAGAGAAGGCAGGTTGTTAACTGCTGCTGTGACTATTCAGCTCAGGACCTGACGGATCCATAATGTTTGTCACATTTAATTGGGAAGTAATTGCTGTGTTCCGAGCACCTTTGCCAGTGCAGACCATGGCCCTAATTACCAAAGGTCTCTGAGAAGACAGGCAGCTGATACAAGAAAAGCGCCAGCCTGGAATCATGGCTCCAGTGTGAAAGCCTCAAAGCATACAGAGTTGGTACCCTGTATTAATGTCGGGTCAAAGGGGAAAAGAAAATATATGCCACCCATCATTAGCCCAACACTTGTTATTCATTCTCAACTTCAGTATAGTGTTTCCAAGCTTCATATGTACTTTCAATGTTACAGTCTTTAAACTTGAAACTACCCTGTAATGAAAGCTAGTATTATTCATTGCTTGGGAGAGTAACCTTTTTGGATTGCAGTTGCCAGAATCCCCAGACGGCATGGCTCAGTGACTGGGCTGGTTGTTCAAAAACCCTGATTGTTGGTCTTCAAGGAGCCTTACATGTAGCTACATGGAGGAGACCATTCTTAGATACAGTATACAATTCGGAATCAACCAGTTCTCTCCTCCTCCACAAAAGCATCAGGAAAGAAGAAAAGGTCAGGAAATTTTCAGAAAATGAGTTGCAGCCCTTGTTCTCTAAGAAAATACAAAAATGTTCTCTAAGAAAATACAAAGATGACCGTGTGGACATCTAAAATACGAAAGCCTACATACATAGACAACTAAGGGAAGCCATGGAAGATATTTATAAAGGTATAAAGCATGTGAAGAGGGAGACATCTGTCTTACTCACAAGATGAAACTGAAGGGGATTTGCAATACATTTAAAACTAACTAAATGACATGTTCTTCGCTCAAGCCATGACTAAACTAAGCAGTTCACTGTCATAAGGTAAAGGTAAAGGTTTCCCTTGACATTTAGTCCAGTCGTGTCCGACTCTAGGGGGCAGTGCTCATCCCTGTTTCCAAGCCATAGAGCCAGCGTCTGTCCGTAGACAGTTTCCGTGGTCACGTGGCCAGCGCGACTAGACACAGAACACCGTTACCTTCCCACTATGGTGGTACCTATCTATCTACTCGCATTTTTACATGATTTCAAACTGCTAGGCAGGAGCTGGGACAAGCGACAGGAGCTCACTGTGTCGCATAGATTCGATCTTATGACTGCTGGTCTTCTGATGTTGCAGCACAGAGGCTTCTGCAGTTTAACCTGCAGCGCCACCATGTCTCTGTCATAGGATATACCTTTTGGTATACCTACATTTTAAAATCCCACCTTGCTTTTAAGGAGCTCAGGATGGTATATATGATCTTTGTTCTTATTTTTATCTGCAGAACAGTTCTGTGAGGTAGATAAGCTAGGTTGAGAGTTAAAGACTAGCCCAAGGTCAGACACTAGCCCAGAGTCACACAACTAAAGGTCAAATCCATCCCTTTCAAGTGTATGGATCAATTTACCAATTCAAAAAGTGGCAAGTAGGAAACAGGCTGATGAACCTCGTGTGATAGCCCATATCTGCATAATGTGGGAGACAGCCCTCTCAGAAATTATGACCGTAGTGTAGCGACAGAGTAAGGACTAAGACTCAGGAGGCCTGGGTTCAAACATCCACTCAGCCATGGAAACTCCCTGGGGAAACGGAAATAGTAAAATCACTCTGCAAATATCTCACTTACCTTGAAAACCCTATTGGGTTTTGACTTGATGGCACATGACAAAAACAACAACAATAGATAAATATTGACTTCCTCAATAAAATTCCACATTTCTTCTTGCCTAAATTTCATCTGAATGCCCTGATTGCTTTGGAAATGCAGAAGTACGGCTATTTTAGTGTTTTGTACCATTAACAACCCAAACCATTTCCTGTAGAATTCCCTTCTGGACCATCTATACTAATGAATAAGTAATAATGGCGATGAGGGCAAGTGACAGAATGCTGATATGGTGAGGCGTTTTCATGCTCTGACAAGATAAACTTTTAATGATACCTTATAGTTAACAAATATTTTCAACTGCATTCTTAAGAAGAAATCACTAGAGTGGTCTGTTTCTGTTAGCACTAGAGCTATATGGAAGTAGGAGGTGAAAAAACAAAGGGAGAAGATGAGGGGACAATGACAAAAAAAACCTGTTTTCACATATGTCAGCTTTTATGAGAAGAAGCTGTGCTGGCCCTGTCACGAGGCAGAGAAAGGTGACTGCCTCAGCGGACAAGTGCTGAAGGGCAGAGGAACAGCCGTGACATTTGCCCAGTAACTCTTAGACTAGCCGGCTGCACTCTGGAACTTGTTGCCGGTGTCAAAGTAAAATTCAATCCCCCACTTGCATGGGTTTTGTATATGGAATTGGGGGGTGGTGGCAGGAATGCCCTCTTGCTATCTGGCTCAGGCAGCAAACTCTCCTGGGTCAGCCCTGCAATATGTCCCAGGTACAGTTCTTATTTTCCTTATTCATACAGTTTCTTTTCCAACTCTACAACTGTTTCTTCCTTTTAAAAAGACCCTAAGAGGTAAATAAGTTTTCTTTAGCTTTAAAAGCCACCTTTTTTGGAAATGGCTGTTGCACAAACTGCTGGATAGTCCGGCGGTTTAAGTCTCTGGCTGCGGAGCCAGAGGTTGGGAATTCAATTCCTCATTGTGCCTCTCTGACAGGGGGCTGAACTCGATGATCCATAGGGCTTCTTACAGCTCTGCAGTACTAATATGCTGGTGATGATGTGTACAAAAGCATATTTTCTGCCATGTTAACTGTCCAGGATCATCCATACTGTGGCATTGCCCCCACTTGGTCTGGGGTTCCTCTGGGTTGTTCTGGTATTTTTGTTGCACATCTAAATAGATCATCTCTGTATTGAAATCCACACAGAGGAAGGTCACGGGATTTACTGGGATGTGCCGGCTCATTCTAGCATTGCCTGTCCACATGCATTTGGAATTGCTCTCTGATTTCTCACTCCCAATACAGATGTGCCCACTTTGTTTCTGTATTTTCTTGATCTCCTCCCTATCTGCTTAAGGTTTCCTTCCTTTCCTCCTTGCTTTACTTATCCTGGGGGTGTGGAGGGGTGGAGACTGGCCCACACACCCATAAAGAAATGCCATCAAGTGACACACATCTAACATTGTGCAGATAGCAAGATGCAGTGGTAGTAGTATCATGGATGCAAAGAAAGCTAAACAAATGCTCAACAAATACTGGATGGCTTTCAGGTTCAATCATTCCTTAACAAGCACAAAGCCTTCTGTCCATTCAAATATAAAGTTAAATTTGTCACTGAACCAGGAATTTGCAAATGCCAGAGACTGCAAGGCACTGAATCGTCCCTTTTAAATTGTCCTTGTATCTATCCAGGCACCTTCAAGCCAATTCCATTTTTCATCTACATAACTATTGACTGTAAATAGTACAGGATTACCGAACTGTGTGCAACTCCACTGAATGGAAACCAGCAGTTGGCAGCTTTGTGCCTTTGGACTACAACTTCCTAAATCCCCCAGGCTGCGTGGTTAATGGGATGGTGCTTCTGGAATCTCTGGGAACTGTAGTCCAGAAAAACTAATGTGCGCACCTCTACTGTAAACATGTCATTGTTGAAGCAATGACGGGAAAAACTACAAGCATTTGATAGAATGTTAGGAGTTGTTCTCTGATTTACTCCATCCGCACTTGCTTCCCTGCTTATGTTGACTGATCCCTTACTTTCCCAGAGCCATCACAACGAGGGAGACAATAACTGAAACTGGAGGTTCTTCTTATGAAATGATTAAACTTTTGTTGACATCCATAGCCAGGCACCTTGATTCCTGTCTCTGAAAGGGCTTGAGTTGTCTGCTTTTAGCTTGCCAGATAAGTAAAAAAAAAATGGTCTCCAGCGGCATCCTCTCCAACCACAAGGTAAGACAGTTTGACCTATTTTTACCTAGTGCACCAACTAAACATAATTTCCATCTTTCCTGACCGAAAGATTTTGTAATTTAATCTTTCGAGATCTGGGCTGAAGGAAGAGTTCCCCGTCCTTCTGAGGAAGACCTATCCAGGTAACATACTCCCTGTAATATACATAATTCTGGTGCAGAATGCCCCTCCCCACCTCCAAAGGTTTAGAGAACACCATTAAGAGGCAGTGGCTAGAGTTATCCACAAATGCCATGTATTTGATGGCAGCCGAGGCAAAGGTCCCTGAGAGGGTTTATTACTTGAATGCCATATTGCGGAATAATGGGCTGCTGCTTCCTCGTTATCCTTATCGGGTGTATAAAAGGTTATCCACATACGGAAAAAGGAAACCCTTTCTGCTTCTGTAACACCAGTGTCTCTGGAATTCACTATAATGGGCCCTGTGTAGCTAAAGCTTGATGAGAGACAATATGCAGCCATCCATCATCCCTGTGAAGGGATTGCTTTCTTACGGAGAGGAAAGCTCCTGACAAGGAGAGTGATGCATGGAAACGCACCAAGGTGACATACAGTTAACTGGGGAATAAAAGGTGGAAGAGTCCCCGGATTCCGTTCTACAGCACCTCAGCTTTGTAATCACTTTCTGGATTTATTTTAGAGTGGCAAGGAAGTGGGGTTCAGTTGCTTGTCTCAGGATGCCGACACAACACCAGTGGAAATAGCAATGGTGACTCAAACCTGGAAAAATTAATTGCTTGGACTACAATGTCCAACATCCCCTAGTCCCTGTCCAGAGCATTCTGGGATCTGTAGTTCCTAGGATTAACTTTTTCAAACACTGGTGCTGACATGAATTATAAATATGTTCAAACTGCCTCTATCACAATTTAAATAAATTCTTGCAACAGGGCTCCATTTCGATAGTGGCGTGAAAGTGCAAGGGATAACGTTTGCTATCTACAAGCCATTGCTCCTCGCTATTTCTGTTTCCTTTAGTGGTCCTACTTTAGCATGTGTTGCAGCTGACAGTAGAAGTGTGGAAGTTTCAGATCAAATAAGATTAAGATCAAGCAAATTACTAAATACTATAATATATAATGCAAATTGCATCAGCCTTTTTGCTGGCAAAGTAAAGTTTAGTTCCAAACAACAGCATTCCTTCCTACAAAGCACATGTTTAGATAAATATATCTTCCCTCCTCTTACAGTGGTTTCTTCCTAGTAACATGAACTCTTTGGTTATGTCATACTCTGCAGTTGTGTTCACAAGGAAAGCTGTTCAGTGGTAATTCCAATTATAGTCACATTTCTGCCTTTAATGAATTTTCATAATCACACATTTTTCTTCACTTGAGGGAGGACTGTTTCTAGATATGGAATCAGCATATTATCTTGTGAAGTACTCAGTTCCATGCAACAATTTCTTCCATGACAAAGCATAGTTTGGTTCCATAGACCAGCTTTCCTTCCTACAAAGCTCTCCTCAGTTTTATGCAAGATATTTAAACTTCAAATACTTTCTTACTATTGATTAAGGATTCCCAATTTCTAATATAGGTGTGAACAGAGATGAGTCAAATTTCTTACCTTCACAAAGGGAACAGAAAGTGGGGCCTGAGTAATCAGTCTGTGTTGGAGCTGAGACTGAAAGCAAACAGGCAGGTAAATAAATTCCATAGGCAGAATCCTACAGACCTATGGACTCCGTATTACATCTCATATGGAGAGGGAATCTGCTGCATTGTTAGCACTGTGAGCCCTTATATTATTATGCTCACCCTCTTGCATAGGTGTACCAGCATAATGCTAACAGCATACTTTTTGGAGGTGAATTGCCCGAAGTTAGGAAATCAATGTAACCGTTATCTGCTGTGTGCTGTCCTGTCTTAACTTGAGGCAATTTGCTTCCAAAATTTATATTGTTAGCATTATGCCAGCATAACTACGCAAGAGAATTCTGGCCTAGGCACATTACAAAAGGATACCATAGTAATGACCTTAAGCCTGACCTGGGCAAAGTGCGGCCCGTGGGCCACATACGGCTCGCGAGCCGCTCCTGTCCAGCCCGCCGGTCCGGCCCACCTCTTTAGTATTTGTAAAGATTAACAAGTTTAAAATAAAAACAATCATAACACCACTGTTTCAGTTTATTTTAAGTAAAGTTGGTTCGGCCCCCGAACACAAATTTTTCATGTATCCCCCTATAGAAATTAATTGCCCACCCCTGCCTTAAGCCACCACTGTCCTGCTTCCAAGGAAATCTTAGAAATAATAAACAGTGTTACTCCTAAAATTTCTCAAAACTTGAAAATGGGACACACACACACACACACACACACACACACACACACACACACACACACACACACACACACACACACACACACACACACACACACACACACACACACCTGTCCCTTCCCCAGGCTAGCCCTTATTGCTGCTACTGCCAGAATTATGGTATTCATGTGCATTACACTCAGCACTTAAAATACAGAAGCATCCCACTGAGGTGTGGGAGGGTTTGCTGGAAAAGCGGGTGAGATCAGGGTGACAGACGCCTTTTACATCCCTCGTCTCTGTGCACCTGCTCCCATTCCACTTTGGTTTCTCCGCAATATCCTCAATCTTTCTGGTTCTCTTTAATCGAAACACTTAAATTGCCTCTTCTTCGCCCAGAAAGGACATATTGAGGAGGGTCGGTTTAAAGCAGGGATGTGGATGGAAGGAAAAGGTTTGTGTGTTGTTATAAACCTCCACGGCACTCTTGCTGCAAAGAGAGGCTAGGGAAGGAAATAAAAGACCCAGAACGCAATGTGAGGATGATTTATGATGAGTGCTGCACAATTCTGTTCACATTGGAGCTATCCAGGCACTGGATTCCTTCCTTTCAAGGACTCATACTTTAGCCTCATGAGACAAAACAACAAAGATCGCTGTGAGGCAGAGTTTTCACTAGCGGTACAAATTTGGGTTAAAATGTCCAACCTGCTGGAGTTCACCCTCCCCACTTCAGAGAGTTGTGGCTTACTTCCAGGGACCTTTTTAAAGGTAGAGGCATGTCTTTAAATGCTGATATGTGCTACTTTGAAATATAATAAGCCAACCCCCTTTGTATGGGGGCCCTGCGTGTGAGTCTCTCTCTCTCTCTCTCTCTCTCTCTCTCTCTCTCTCTGTGTGTGTGTGTGTGTGTGTGTGTGTGTGTGTGTGTGTGTGTGTGTGTGTGTGTGTGTGTGTGTGTGAGAGAGAGAGAGAGAGAGAGAGAGAGAGAGAGAGAGAGAGAGAGAGAGAGAGAGAGAGGTCTGTTCCAAAGTCCTTATGCAGAGTTTGGAAGTGTTTGGAAGTGTTCCATTGTGCAGCTTCAGCATCCCCTGCCCCTAACTTGGGGATACTGGGAGCTGTAGTCCAAAAAAGCTCTGTCCTTATGGCATTACTGTTCTAAGAGGTAAGTGGTGACCTTAAAAAACCCAGTTCAGCATGTTCTAGGCAGCCTAGAAAACCTAGCCAGGCAGAGCCTTCAAGGCAGAAGGGGATGTATTTCTCTTATCTTGCCTGCTTGGATCATAGACCTCAGATCAGAGACGGCATCTTATCTGGATCACTGAAAAGATCCTACATTTCTCTTGGTTATATGACTTTTCGCTTCTGCTAAAAACAAAACAATCCTCTCATAACTAAAATGGCCTCAAGATCTCCCTTTCCGTGCAGGCACAGCTATTAAACTCTTGTCCCTCCGTGGGGGAGTCACGACGCCTCAAACGCCTGTGAAGTCATCCGGCGGCTCCTTTCTCCCCGTCGATCGTCGCGGCTCAGCTCCCCGAACCCCCAATTGATCCTCTCAAAAACCCCTCCGAAATGGGTGCTATGACGCAAGCCTACCACCAGATGGCAGGGTTGTGCCTTTAGCGCCAAGGGCCACTTCTGATGGTTTCGGGAGCGGCCTTGTCCTGACAGCCTTGGGGCGGGGGCGGTGCTGGTGGGCAAGCCTTTAGCTGCAGTGCAGGCAGCTCTTCTGTGATATATCTATCTTATTTATTTTTTGCTCAGGCGTTTGCTTCTTATGTAATGGGCACTGACTGGGCAGTGCGCGAGCCATTTGTCGCAGTAGGTAGGGCTTCCAGTGAAGGAAGTATGTTAACATAAATAAATGAAACCACTCTTCCGTAATACAAAATGTGCAAAATGTGTGGGCGGAAGTCTCCTTGATGCATGAACGTGCGAGGTAGGAGCCAGATTTGCATTTTAACATGCCCTGTCCTCTCCCCCAGGAAATGTCTACTTCAAACTCAGGACTTTCTTTGGAAAACTTGCCTTTCGCTGCTAGTGATGCCTCTGGCAGGCAGCTCAATCACCCTTGGGCCAGTATGGGATGCTCTTTTCCTTCCTTCCTTCCTTCCTTCCTTCCTTCCTTCCTTCCTTCCTTCCTTCCTTCCTTCCTTCCTTCCTTCCTTCTGCTTATTCTGAGCATATGCTTTATTATGGCAAAGCAGTTTCATAGGACAAACCATGTTGCTTACAGCTTCTGGAAATGCACCATTTTAGGCTGCAGGCCAGGAGTGGACAGTCAAAGTGCTGGGACATCTTCATCAGCTGGGATGATGACACTGCCTGCTACTTCTCTTAGGTTTCCTGTTCCAGCACTGAGTCAAATAGCTTGAGAGGAAGAGTGCATGGATTTTACCAGCAACAATATATGGTTAAGAGCAGTCATTATTATGCAAATTGTCCTCGAGTGGCTTAGTCTTCAACTGGCAATTAAGACCTATTATGTAGGCATCCTTCAGTCTCCAGAGACTATGGTAACCTGCTCTGTATGGAGGACTAGGAACAGCATCTAGTGTGGCTGAGAAGGCCAATTCGAGAGTGACCATCCCTTCCACACTGAAGACAAATACAATCTGTCCCCTGTCCAGCTCTCTGTTTTTGCTTCGATGCTGTGTGCGAAGCTGGAGTGTCCAATCCAGAGCACAAAATCTGGGTAAAATAATATGGAGGATAGATTGTTACCCAAGCAGAAAATCCCCCCTCTCCACATCGCTGAAACAGTCCAATGGAAAGGCAAGGGCCAATACGATTGGTTCCAGCAACGTCGCAGGAGGTGCCAGAACAACACAAACTGCCTCTGGGACTCCAGCTCCGGATTTTGCCTTGAGGTGAACTCCTGAAGCCTTCTCCATCAGTGGATATAGCCACAAGGCAGTGGAGGTTTGAAACTGGAGTTTTCCTTCTCCTAGATGGGCTGCCTTCCAAGGCTGATGAGCCCCACCTACCTGGCTAAGACCTATTACCTATACAAAAAAACCCAACCCTGGTGGAGATGTAATCATCTAGAGCTGTTATTGCCTGAAGAAATATCAACAACCTCCAATATGCAGATGATACCACTCTGATGGCAGAAAGTGAGGAGGAATTATGGAACCTTGTACAGTGGACCCTCGACTTACAGACGGCTCGACTTACAGACTTTTCGAGTTACAGACTTCTCTGGCCGCAAAATTTAGATTTGACTTGCAGCCAGAGAATTGACTTACAGACCAGAAAAAAAAAAAACAAAATGGAACAAAAATAGAATAAAAACTGCCAGTTATGAGATTAATCGGTTTTCAGTGCATTGTAGGTCAATGGAGATTTGACCTACAGACTTTTCGACTTGCAGCCACCGTTCCAATACGGATTAATTCCGTAAGTAGAGGGTCCACTGTAATGAGGGTGAAAGAGGAGACTGAAAAAACGGTCTGAAGCTCAACATCAAAAAAACTAAGATCATGGCCACTGGTCCCATCACCTCCTGGCAAATAGAAGGGGAAGATCATGGAGGCGGTGACAGATTTTACTTTCTTGGGCTCCATGATCACTGCAGATGGAGACAGCAGCCACGAAATTAAAAGACGCCTGCTTCTTGGGAGGAAAGTGATGACAAACCTAGATAGCATCTCAAAAAGCAGAGACATCACCTTGCCAACAAAAGTCTGCATAGTCAAAACTATGGTTTTTCCTGTCGTGATGTATGGAAGTGAGAGCTGGACCATAAAGAAAGCTGACCGCCAAAGAATTGATGCATTTGAATTGTGGTGCTAGAGGAGGCTCTTTAGAGTCCCCTGGACTGCAAGGAGAACAAACCTATCCATTCTAAAGGAAATCAACCCTGAGTGCTCACTGGAAGGACAGATCCTGAAGCTGAGGCTCCAATACTTTGGCCATCTCATGAGAAGAGAAGACTCCTTGGAAACGACCTTGATGTTGGGAAAGTGTGACGGCAAGAGGAGAAGGGGACGACAGAGGACGAGATGGCTGGACAGTGTCTGCGAAGCTACCAACATGAATTTGACACAACGCTGGAAGGCAGTGGAAGACAGGAGGGCCTGGCGTGCTCTGGTCCATGGGGTCACAAAGAGTCGGACACACCTAAATGACAATCTGTTTTGGAGTTTTCTTGGAAGCGTGGCTGTAGAAACTGCTGTGAAAGGGTACTGCTTTTCAAAGCAGAAGGCGACACTGCTGTAGTTTGGACAGGAGACACTGGTGAGCAGGATGTTGTGGGGGGCAATAAATCTGCTTCAGGCTTTAGTCTGAACTTTCAAGGATCTACTGAAGAGGCTGAAGCCTACCACCAACATAGGCTCCCCTAGGACCACTACTGTAACGTTCAGATTAAAACCCAAACTGGATTTACCATCTCCATGATGGGCAGCATCTTAAAAAGCAGAGACATCACCTTGCTGACAAAGGTCCACATAGTCAAAGCTATAATTTTTCCAGTAGCCATGTATGGAAGTGAGAGCTGGACCATAAAGAAGGCTGAATCCAAAGAACTGATGCTTTTGAATTGTGGTACTGGAGGAGACTCTTGAGAGTCCCCTGGACAGCAAAGAGAACAAGCCTATCCATTCTTAAGGAAATCAACCCTGAGTGCTCATTGGAAGGACAGATCCTGAAGCTGAGGCTCCATCTCATGAGAATAGAAGACTCCCTGGAAAAGACCCTGATGTTGGGGAAGTGTGAAGGCAAGAGGAGAAGGGGGTCAACAGAGGGCGAGATGGTTGGACAGTGTCATCGAAGCTACCAACATGAATTTGACCCAACTCCGGGAGGCAGTGGAAGACAGGAGGGCCTGGCATGCTCTGGTCCATGGAGTCATGAAGATTTGGACATGACTTAATGACTAAACAACAAGAACAACAAACAATGATAGTGGATTAATCAGCCTCCACTCCCATTTGGAGGAGCACCTGTTCCTATTCTCTCACATCAACTCCCCTGTGCATTGGGGCTGGTTCCTCCTGTTTCTTCACCATTTTCACCATCAACACTCCAGTCCAATATCCAGGAGTACATAGGGGAAAGATACTTAGCCAGTGGGACTTTCTTCTGGATAGGCACATCCTGCTACAGTAGAGAGGAGCGGGCTTTACTCTTACAACATCTCTCTCTCTCTCAGAACTAGAATCCACATAATCCATTTGTGTGTTTTAAGTTTGTAAGTCAGGAGACTGCCTTTAAGGTCAGATCTCAGGGACAAATTATGGGCAAAATTGGAAATATTTCAATGATTGCTTCCCTTTTGTTCAGCTTACCCCAACCTGGCACCCTGCCGATATGTTGCATCACATTGCCTATCATCCCTTGCTCTCCATAGTTAGGCTGACTGGGAGTGATAGTCCAAAATATACAGAAGGTTGGGTGAAGGCTGATTCAGATCAACACATACCAATGCCTACCTGAAAGTCAGATCTGCTTCTCTTGGATATTGACTGATATTCTTGCTACAAGTAATAGGAAGGGAGAGCTTCTTTTCTACTCAGTTTTGCCATCAATAATTCTGCATCTGAAGAGAGAATCCTTTCATTGCTACAGCTGGCAAAAAAAAGACTGTAAATTTTAGTTCAAACTGAAGAAACTGTTTTGCCTGCACATGGGCAGATGGTCTTAAAAGAGTTATTACCTGCTTTGAGAAACTAATGCAGATCCAAATAACTATGTATTAATTATGATTAGACAAATGTGGATGTTTTTCAGAACAAACCCGGCTACCCACATCTGGCATAATTGATAGCAATACTATTTAATGCTCATTATCTTTGGCCAATGTTCCTTTCTTTTTAGAAAAGGCCAGCTAGAAAACCTGGATTTTAGCTGCTACATAGACTAAAAACTGAGCCCTCCATATTTTGAGTAACAAACATGGTCTTCAAGTATTATCAGGATCTGAAATTTTGGGAGCAACTTAAAAAGTGTTTAAAGCAATCTGAAAGCAATGCAATCTACTCTTCACCAGGCTGTACATATGTTCAATATCATCAGCATAATGTTTGCATGTTTTCAGTTGGAGGCTCAGAATTCAAGTTGTAGCAGAATTATGTATTAACGGGCAAGGTTCACACATGGTTACAAAAGAAGAGAACTAAATCCTGAAAATTGATGTGTTATTTTTTAATGGTTTCCTCTGCATTTATTTATTTTTTTTAATTCTTAAACTCTATGTATTAAAACTAATATTTGGCTGTCTTTATGCAAGAAAACTTTTCTCTGTTATCTAGTATTAAAATTCCTTGGAGACTACTATATAAAATAATAGCTGTGAATGTCCCATGTCCAAGAGCACTCCCAGAAAGAAGGTCATTTATCTAATTAAGGGCTTGTCCAGATGGAACTTTTTTCCCCTGTACAAATACTGAGTTTGGTGATGATATTTTTAGTGTTTTCCCAGCCATCAAGACTTCAGATTCTTGGTAACAACAGTGAGAAAATCTATGCCTTCCCACCCTTTTTTGGTCATTTCTGAGGCATGGTTTATTTTGTTTCAGAGTTTGTTCCAGGGGCAGTTTACTGCTATAACAGTTTCCCTGAAAGTTCATTTCTACAGTCAAGGGATTCCTAGTCAGAAGCTTTCAATTAGCTTCAAATTAACAGAGAAACAAACCAACAAAAATCTATAGAAGAGAGTCTATAGCAGGGGAACATATTTCTTGTATATTTATGAAATAATTCTTAAGATTTTGAAGAGAGAGGCTATTTTTCTGAAAGGTGGCCTTTGAAACTGACATTTGGATGTGGATCTTGTTAACCCTCCGCACTCCTTCATGATGAAAAGAGATGAACCGGGAGAACCAGTATGGGTGGAATTTTTGCCCCATTTGGAAGTACCCTCCAACTGATGTCCTTTGGTGTTGTGGAAGAATACCACAGAGCTATTCCATATGGTTGAGGTATATTTATGGAGGGGGGTCCACCACATTGTATGGTGGCCCCCAACTCCAATTCACCTGAAGGTGAGTGACAAGCGGGATGCCACAGGATTCTATCCTAAGACTAGCATCTATATATTTATAAATGGTTTGGATACGGGTGTGGAGGAAATGTTCATTAAGTGTGTAGATGACACCAGACTTGGAGGAGTCGGCAGTACAGAAGTAGACAGGATCAGGATTCAAAATGACCATAACTGATTAGAGAAGAATACAAACAAAATGAGTTTCAACAAGGAAAAATGTAAAGTGCTGCACTTAGGCAGGAAAAACCAAGTGCCCAAATATAAGATGTGTAAAATCTGGCTTGGAAGTAGTTACATGTGACCCCAAGCCAAAGCAAAGCCAATGGTGTGATGCAGCAGCAAAAGAAAAGAAAAAAAAAGTAAATGCTATACTGGGACGTATCAACAGAGGTGTAGCATCTGAATCAAGGGAATTAATAGATTTTGCTTTGGTCAGACTTTATTCAGAGTACTGTGTCCAGTTATGGGCATCACATTTTAACAATCTACAGAAGCTGAAATGTGTCCAGAAAAGGACAATCAGATTGGTAAGAGGTTTGTAAACCAAGCCTTGTCAGGAAAAGTTGAGGAAACTTAGTATGTTTAGCCTGGAGAATAGGAGGCTAAGAGGCAATACGGTAGCCATCTTTAAGCGTTTGAAGGGCTGCCATGTGAAGGGCAGGTTTGGTGTTTTTCAGCTCAGAAGAAGAGAACCAGAAATAATGGATTCAAATCACAAGAAAGGAGACCTCAATTGATTGCCCACTTGTAACCCTGTCTAGACAGGGTGGTGGTGGTATCCCTTAAGAACATTGGTACATGTGCTGGTGGTCTCTAAGATTGATTACTACAATGCTGTCTACCTGGGGTTACCCTTAAGACTGGCCTGGACATTGCAGCAGGTGCAAAATGCGGTGGCCAGGCTGGTGTTGGATATGAATAAATTTGATCACATCTCACTAGAACTGGTTCGCTTGCATTAACTTCCTGTTGTTTTCTGGGCCAGGTTCAAGATTTTAATTCTAATATACTAAGCCCATAATAGTTTGGGGTCCTGTTATATGATGGATCATCTCTCCCTCAGAATATCAGCCTGTACCACCCGTTCTTCTCAGGCCCTACTTCTCTGGATCACCTGACTATCACCAGAAATCATGCCTTCACAGTTGGGGCCCTATCCTTATGGAACAGGCTCCCTTCCTCACATCCTTTAAGAAGATGCCAAAGACTATACTGTTTCAAGAGGCATTCAAAAGCATCCTCCTTTAAACTTTTCTATATGTGTTCTCGGTGTCACCCCCACTTTGGATGTGTATCTATTGCTTCTTGCTTCTTTTGAGACATTTAATGTTGGGCGGTTGGGTCAAGTGTTACATTGTGTAGTTATAAACCCTTTGATGCCAGCTTGTAATAACAAAACCTGCTTCAGAAAGAAAAAGCAAAACATAGTCCTTAACGATCATCACCTTGTATATGTTCTGATTATCTAGTTCTGCTGTGTTCCTTCAGACATTTGCTCCGTACTTTATTTACAGATCCCCTTCCCACCCAGAATATCTATAATTAAGTTTCTCTTACAAGGGATACACTAAGGGGAAGGGAGTTCTTTTAGTGACATGAAATAATGACTCCACCTGCCATCCCACCTTCAAGAAGCCATGTTGTCTTTCTTTCTGTTTAAGGAAATGGCCATCAGACCAAGACTGCAGATTTCAGCATCCTTTAGAATCTGACTCTCCCCAAAGGTGGTAGTCTCTCAGGAGCTGCTGGATCAAGACTGGGGTAACTCGGGCCCTCTCGTTCTTTTGACCCGCACCTCCTGCCTGACCCATGCACTCCCCAGGACTGCAACCTCAAACCACTGAAAGGCCAAAACGTCCCTATTTGGCTGCTAGCTGGTGTATTAGAAAACGTCCATTTTATTTTAAGCAAAAAAAGACTTTGCTATTTTCAATCCCCCAGTCAACCTTACAGGTTTGAAGAACTTCAACAACAGCAGGATCAGCAGCAGCAACATCTATTTTAGCCGAAGTGCTGGGAGAGAAGTCATCTATCAAGGGAGGAAAATAGCAGGCCACATAGCTTCTTTGCCCGGACGAGCGTTGCTTTGTGTGACAATTCAAAACAGAGTCGTTGACAGTGCTTTGATTTCAGTCCCAGTCTGGGGACAGACAACAGCAGATATAATTATTCCTGGGTGAGTAGCTGTCTTTGCAACAGTGACAGCAAAGACTTGTCACGATTTGTTTCTTAAAAATAAAAACATTGTTTGTTGTGCAGGGCCTAGGTTACATTTCTGTTGTAACATTGCTGATTCTGTGCCTCCCCCTGCCCCAAAAATGGTTTCGTAATTGCTTGAGCTGTGATTACCTAAAAGTGGATGAATCCATGATGGTCTGTGCAGCAGCCTGCCATTCCTGAGTGCTTGTTGCTACAGCTGAGGGGACATCCTGTCCACTTCTTGCCAATATCCTCCCTCCCTGAGCTTGCCAGAAGGATCTCAGTGTGAGCTCACTGGGTTGCTCCAGTTCAGAGGGATTCTGGTGAGGGTGCCGTCAGGAAGGGCTCAAAAGTTCCTGTCCAGCAGGGTCCACCTTCCAAGCAGGTGTCTGGCCCTTACAGATGCTGGAGGGCCTAGCCATGCACTGGTTACCTGTTCATTTCCCTGCCAGCATCAAGGTGATGATGTTGACATACAAGGCCCTAAATGGTTTGGGACTTTGATACCTAGAAGAACGCCTTCTTCCAGTGAGATCTGCCCAACCTACTTGATCTTCCAGGCCAGGTAGTTGAGATCATTGACCCTGAGAGAGGCCTGGAAAGAGAAGATCAAAAACCGGGCCTTCTCAGCAGTTAACTCTCACCTCTGGAACTTCCCACCCAAAATTAATTTGGCCCCTTCATTAGTCATTTTCAAGTGTTGAAAACATGGCTGTTTATACAGGGTTTCCCAGCTATTATACCACCATAGTGTAGCAGTTTTTCCAGTGCTTATATTATCTGTTCCACCACCTTGCTTTTCTTAATTATTTTTATTTTCTTCTTAGATTTATGTAGATTGATATGTTTAATTTGCTTTTTCTTATTATTACTATGTGCAGTCTTTTTCTTTAAAGTGTTATTTCTTGTTTTGCCATGTTGTGAACTGCTCAGAGTGGTCTTGGTAGTATAGAAGTTAAATTTATTTATTTATTTATTTATTTACAATATTTTTTAGCTGCACCATTGCCAGTGGCTTGAATGATCGAACAAACAAATGAACAAATAAATGCAGGAGGCATGAAACTGGCCCTGGGACCCACCAAAATGGTCCATTCCTACAGGAAAGCTAAGTCAATTTCCTTGCTTAGCAGAGCCCTGAAGGCAGTATCTCAGAAGAGATGTAAGCTGGGATGCCACTGTAGCAATTAAACACTGATTAGGCTGTGATCGAAGCCCTCCTTCAGTCTTTGCTTTAATTGCTGTACCCAGATTAATTGTAGCTGTATGACCCTGTTTGCCAGAATGCTGGAGATGGTGGCCTGGAAGATTTGAAGACAACCTGCTTTAACAGTAGGGTCAAGTTGAGTTGCTGTAGCTTTGGCAATGCCTTGTCCATCTGGCTTGGATTGTTTCCTGTTTGTGACTCTCTAGGAGGTGGACAAAGTTCCTGGACAGGTAAGGAGGTTTCCCTTGCTCTGCTTAACCCTTACTGTTCCTCCTGACCAGCTAAATGAGCCACCATAGGACTGATCACATGGGCAAAGGGATTGATGGCTCTCTTGTTGTGAAAGAATGAATGAAAACCATATTTTATTACAGAATACCTTTCTTGACCCATCATATACAGGAAACCACAGAAAGATTGCAAATATCTTAGCTGGGTTGTAACATTGAATCACCTTGACCTATACCTTGGATCAGATGATAAGGCAATGACACCTTATTCAGTGACTAGAATTCTGTTGTGTAGCTCCACATGCAGCTATCCTTATTGGAAGGATTGCTGTTATGTGGCCACCAGTTGTTTTTGGAGCTCACTTCAAAGTGTTGACGTAAAAAACGATTACATCTCTAAACAGCTTGGTACTGGGCTATCTTAGGAACTTCTTTTCTCAGTATGAACCTGCTCAGTCATTAAGATCAGTAGAATGGGCTCTTTTGAAGGGGTCCCCATTTGCAGAGGTCTGCTTGTTCGAGAAAAGAGAAAGGGCCTTCTCCTGTAATACTTCCGAGCTTGGAATGAATGGTCTTTGTGGTTGCAATTGCCTTTGCGCTGTCCTCAGGAAAAGGCATAATACTCAGCTTTGAAATCAGTTTCTATCATTTCTAATTTTTTCTTTGTTTTTATTACGTATGTGATGTTTTCTTTTGATCTTTCCCCCCCCCCGTTATCCATTTTGTGGGTTTCAGAAAAGGCTGCGTAGAAACAGCTAAAATAAATTCAGTGAATATGATTTTTAAAAAGTTCTCTGTCGGTAACTTCTCAAAGGGGAGAGGTAATTATTCTAAGTGTCCCCAATGGAGGCATTTAAAAATGCCTGTGAAAGAAGATTTCATGTTAATCACCACCTTGGTATTGACCTTTCCTGCTCTGGATAGGACAGGGCCCTCATGTATGGCAGCTGTGAGCAGATGTCAAGCTCACAGGATCTACTAAGATGTTGTTTTTTTAAAGCTAGGTGGTTTTTAAAAACTTAAAATCCAGGGAACCACCAGTTAGAGGACGGTGTCAAAGAGCTGCCTGAACCAAACATTTAGAACTAAAGAATTCTGAGCCCATATCACGTTTTCCCACATTTCCGTCAATTCAACAGGACAGTTGAGGGGAAGATGGATATTTTTCCTGCTTGCTGTTGTTAAACCAGGCATCAGTAGATCCTTTTAAAAAATCCTATGCAAATCACTCTGAGATCTTCCAGTAGACCTTGACCTACTTTCTACCCACATCTGATTGTATAGTATTCTGAGTGCTTTCATGAAGAAAGGAACAGAAATGAAGCAATTTTTAAAAAAGAAATCTGACTGTCGGTTCAGAGGTAGGAGTGGTCATATTAAAATCCCTCAAATAGTCAGACCTAACCTATTGCATTCTAGCAGAAGAAAACTATGGCTGCGTCATTTTTTTTCCTACCAAGGCAATCTTGTGAAGCTGTCAAGGAAAGCTGTGTTGCTGCAGAAAATGGTGTGCATACTCGGTTTAGATGAAGCGTTTTGTCTATTCTTTGTGCACTGAAACTGTCCCCGGAGCATAGGATCAGCACAGGGCAGAAGACTGACAGGCTGGCTAGGCAAGCTGTCATTCTTCACAGCTGCTTCACTGCCACATTTGCTCTTCTTGCTAAAGGAGAAGCCACTTGCTTCTTCAGTGTGGAAAAGTCTAATAATACTTCCTTAGCTTTCCCTGCACAACCTTCTAATGAAACTGTTCTGGTTCTTGTTACCTGTTGAGCAAGTCTACACATCACACATGTCTAACTGCTGGACGCAAACCCCCTGTGGTGTCTACTCCCGTATTTTCTCTTTCTGAAAGTTAACACCAGCCTGCGTAATCTTGGAGGTCTGTGTGTTTTGGGGGTAGGGTCAGCTTTCTGAAGAAACAGACTCCATTAGCATGACAAAGATCTCACTAGAGACAGAAGGGACACAAAAGCGACTCTGTCAACTGCAGCACAAAATGTCACCAAAACACAGACAGAACTAGTGTATTTTTTAAAAAAAACTGACTTTGGCACCCTCCTGATGGAGAGAGACCTTTCATCACACAAAGGCCAGCTTGCCTTCCAGAGGAAGCCTGAAAAGGGCAACTCGGCTGGATGGACAGCTGCCACCAATTTGCTTTAGGTAACCCACTCACCTTACAAGAATGTATTTCTCATCTTCACAGAAGGGGGAATAATTCATAAAACAGCATGGGTGAGAGAGAGGAGAGAGAGAGTTTAGATGTCTCACTGGCTTGATTCCCTAAGGTCCCTGACCTGATTGAGGCATCTCACTCTTTAAGCAACAGAAAGAATAGGGGAAGGAAGAGAACCACTAAAGGTATAGCTGTGCTACAGCAATGGAGTCCAGCTGTCCAGCCCATATGGAATTGGTTTTTAAACAAGTCCCTCTGAAAATCATTGGCTGGGCAGGTAAACGAAACCTTAACAATTAACAGTGTGGTCTATGCATATTTCCTCAGAATTGGGTCCCGCTGTGTCCACTGAAGGTTACTTCTAAGTAAGTGTGCACAGGACAGTACCCTAAATGTATTAATTTGAAAGTCATATCCTTTATACCTATAATAAAACTCCACAGAACATACCCAAAGTAGCTTCATTCATGCTTCCAGATGAACTACATAATAATTACTGTGCAGGAGAGGCCTCCCACGAAGATGGCTCAGCAGGACTTTCTCTGCTGCAGAGATATCATAGACCCTGATGAGCTGGTCTATGGTCCAGCCTGAGGAAGAATAATCTGTACATCATCTGGAGACTGAGGTTGCACCACCTCGGTTGTTCCTCTGAGGCCAAGACTTTTAATGCCTCATAAGGAGCCAATATCCAGAAGTTCATCACATCCCTTAAATGTTCAGGGCTGCTCACTCTCTTATCAGCTCCCAATAAAGGAGACAGAGTAGACCCAGTCCTTGATATTTTATTGCCCAAGTGGAGGTAGCAAATGTTGCCTCTCAGTGTTTTGTCAAGTTGGAACTGACTTAAAGTGACCTTAACAGGGTTTTGAAGGCAACCAAGATGTTTAAGGAGTGGTTTTACCAGTTTCACTCCCCCGTGAGTTTCCATGGCCAAGTGGAGATTTGAACCCTGATCTCCAGAGTCCTAGTCAATCACTCTGTCCACTGGACCCCACTCAGCTTTGACACATGGGGGGAAAAAGGTGCCACTTCTGCCAATCCCTGGCAGTAAAATTATGAAAATGTAAATAGTGGAATAGCTTGTTGCCTTCCCATGAGGCCTACAAACTATAGTATGAGGCAGCTGCTTCAGGAAGAAGTGGCCGCTGCCCTTGGATGCTGGATGACTAGCCAGAGTTCAGGGCAAAATGTTGCCTTTTCAAGTTCTTGTTCATACACACTTATGAGTGGGGCTTGGAAACTATTTTGTCCTTCATTTTTCTACTTTAAGTAGCAACTGGGGTGGGGGAGAGTCAATAAGTTAGGCCTGCAGGGTAACATCACTCAGAAGAAAATTGGTGCTACGGAAAGCTTGTCCCTTAATGCCATCAGTAGCACTGGAAACTGAGTATTTTCATGAAGACTGCCCAGGGCAACCAACAAGAGAGCACTAAGCATATGGTCACCACCATCTCCAGCCAGTTTCCACCCGATGGGGATGGAGGGGGCTTCTTTTGATGAAGCTATTTAAGAAAGTATTTTCCTCTTCTCCCTACCACTCTATGTGCGGTTTCGGCCTTGCTTTCCCTGTGTCTCTGTGTCTAATGTGGATGTGAAACACCCGATTCCTTGAGGCAGGTAACAGCTGCAAGAGCTGGGCAATGGAAGTAAACATTTTCCAGTCTTAATTTTGTGTCTCCATATGGGAGTATATTGAGAGACCATGTAACCTTCAAGCTATAGAACACCTACTAGCTTAGCAAGGTTGTTCAGCCTAATGGCTAGAATTCTATGAAACCCAAGAGCACTGCTGAATGGCTGTACTGCACCCAAGGGAGGCTCCCCCTCCAGGACTAGAGGTGAATTATGTACATGTCAATGACTGGCACCTGGGTTTTGCTATGCCCTATAGCAACTCCATGGCTAGCTTTACTTTGCAGTCACATATGGTGTGTGAATTTAAAGGAAAACACATTGCCTTTCAAAGAAGTGTATTGTTTTCTCCAGTATTATTTTCTCAGATTTTGCAAGGCATCCAGTACAAGCACAGCTCTCTAGCAAAATGGTATGGCAATGTTGGGGGTTTATGCAAGCATAAATACATGTATTTCCACCCCCTGCTCCACACAAAGGTCTAAACATGCTAATCTGTTATAATTTTTGTGTATATTTCTATGTTTTTTATGCATCTGGAAGCCGCCTAGAGTGGTCGCAAGACCAGATGGGTGGGGTATAAAATAAATAAACAAACAGGGAACTACAGAAGAAGCCTTTGAGACTGCCAGTCTTTAAAGCAAATATGGGAGAGAAAGATAGGTTATTATAGTACCATGTTTCCCCAAAAATAAGACAGGGTATTATAATTAGTTTTGCTCAAAAAATGCATTAGAGCTTATTTTCAGGGGATGTTTTATTATTATTTTTCATGTACAACAATCTACATTTATTCAAATACAGTCATGTCATCTTCTGGTTGCTGCACAATGGTGGAGGGTGGGGTTTCACTTAACTAGGGCTTACTTTTGGGGAAGAGCTTATATTATGAGCATCCTGAAAAATCATACGAGGGCCTATGTTCAGGTTAGGTCTTATTTTCAGGGAAACAGGGTAGGTGAGAAAACTGAGATGGCAAGCATGGATGAAAGTCTTTACAGGATGGTCTGTATACAATGTTCAGCTGACAGCACAAACCCCTGTTCTGTAAAGAAGGATATATTCTACCTCTGTGAAAACCTTTATATAAATGTATGAGAAGTGGAGGAGTGGGCATTGTTATTATTTTTCTGTGAAAGGCTGCATTCCCTTAAAAATAACCTGTGACGGTCCATATACCAGTGATGGGCTGGCCAGAGCCCATATCATCCCTGCTCTCTGCTGCAGCTACCTTAGTTTCTCTCCCCTCTTACCTTTTCGAACTACAGGTCCCAGAATCCCCCAGGCAGCATGGCCACTGGACAATTATGCTAGATGGCAAAAATTATGACATGTGGTTTAGAGAAGTAATTTTTCCAAGCTCTGCTTCTTTCCACAGATGGGAAACATTTGTGTTTTTAGACTAAAGTTCCTAGAACCCTACAGGCAGCAAAGCTAATAATCATGCTGGGTGTAGGATGTTGGGAGTTGTTGTCTCAAAAGCTTCCAAACCTCTCAGATGAGCTGACTCCTGATGGGAGGTTTTTGGAACTGGCTGTCCAGGGGTTGTAGTTTTGCTGTATGCTCACTTTACAGCAAATTCTACTCACCGTTCTGGCCCAGTCTTCACTTTTGGAATTTTTTGAATTCAGGTGGTACAAAGAATGGAGGCAATAGAGGGGTTAGTATTTCAAAGGCCTTATATTTAAAAAATAATCTCACAGTGTCCTTCCACTCATTCTGAAGCAAAAAGGAAACAGGAATGTTAGCTGACACACCAAGAAACCCCCTCAGTGGGCTCAAAGTGCACCCTGCTTCCATCTGGCAGCAGGAGAGCAGAATTTTATGGACCTGTTGCCAAAAGAAAAATCAAACCTGGTTCAAGGCATAAGGCTTCCCCGAAAAAGAAAGATGACATAGGAGCATGGTGTTTTTTCCCCCTAGCGAATCACTATAATTGAAGTAATATTTCATAAACATTCAAGAGCTCTATGAAGAGAAGCTTTAATATGATCAAACAAATCATGATGCATGAGCACCCTCATTAAGGGAGAGGGGATTACAGTTGAGTGAATATACGCTGTATGGCATGTGGAAGCCTGGGGTTCCACTGAAAAGGTTGTGGGAAAGAGTCAAGAATGCTTAACCAGCTCTTGAAACCTTAAAAAACCCCACCCAACTATAAACAGAAGTTGCTGCGCTTTTGAGTGTTTAACACTTTTCTCCAAGAAAAGGCAGCAATTTGTGCAGACACTGAACTGATGTCTAGCAAAACTTGTCCCATTAACCACCACCCTATGCTGTGAAACTCACAGACAGCTTAATAATCTAACATAACAGACATTTTTACATTTTACGTGTTGAGGCGTCAGGTTCTGTTTCTCACTGGATCCTTTTAAAAAAAAAAACTTCATGAGCAGAAGAGTGCAAGGGCTGAGTCAATTCATGAGCCTTCTTGCCCCAAATAATGCTCAAAAGGCTTCCACGGACACAAGCAATCATGTTCTTTGTAGGATCCATGCTCAGCTATTTCCCCCCCTTGAGGGAACAGAAGCAGCTGCAATATTCAAAGCTAATTATCTTGATGATTTGCTAGGTTTTCTTCTTGAGTGTTAAAAAATTAAAAATTAAAGAGAAAATTGGAAAGTTGTATGTGTATGGGTGGGAGTGAATGCATTTATGAGGAAAACAGTTGCTAAGACAAAAGCCGAATGCAGAATGGGCTCCCAGGTCTGCTTCGGCATTTGAAAAGGACCGTGGAGTTGCTAACAGTCTTTCCCTCCCAGGGCTGGTTCTTCAGTGCAGCAGTGGAACGCGAACCTTCCACTGAAGGGATCCTCACTCCCGCAGCGCTGGGCATGATCCGGTGGGGACAGCACAGCAGATGTCACGGTCTTCATCTGTGCACTGCAGTCAGGCTTCTGTGGTTTGGGGTCAGGATTATTGTTTGGGCATGGCAAAATCCCAAGCAGTCTCTTGCGCGCACTTCCACATGGCCCTCATGAGCCGGGTAAACCCCATGTCTTTGGGCTTTTCCAAGCCTCTCATAAGCCTCTGCTTCATAATGGCCACAAACTCCTTGTTGCTCAGTTCACCATTGCCTGATGGAAAAAGGGAGAAAACAATTAAGTTATTTTGGAAGGTGCGGTGGGGCAGGGCCGGACCGGGGGGGGGGGGGGCGGCAAGGATAAAATGTTCCCAGAAATTTCAAAAAGCAGCTGCCAAAGGAGCTTAAAGTAGAATTAGCTTAGGGCTTATCTATATTAACACCACGCCAGGACATTTATCTTACTTTAATATGCTTTCTAGGTACTATGTACTTGTGATGTCTCCACAAGCCACAGTAAGACTGCTATAGCTCTTAACATCTCCTTGCACTGATAGGGGAAGGGCAACTATTCAGTGTAACCAATGACCTCTACCAGAAATCTGCAGCTGTTTGTCATTTTATACACACCCTGGTATTTATTATTAGTCATCCCCCCACCCCATCTTCCTCCAGTGACCTCATGGGATTTTACAAAGCTATTATTCTCCCTTCTTTTCCCTCACAAAAATGCTATGGAATTGATTAGGCTCAGAGACATGGGCTAAAACCCTACTGCTTTAGGTGTAGCATAAAATTACTCCTGTGGAAGTTCATAGGATGTTATGCCCAGCAGTCTACACTGAGTGCCTGACTGCCAAGTTTACTATGCTGCTAGTTGCTCTATGAACCTGTGGAATTGCTTGTTAGATACAACTAACATCTTGGTACAAATTTCGCAACTGATTGTGCAATTTTGAGTTATGCAGGAATGGCTACACAACAGGATTTCAGCCACTGACTAGCCCATGGTCAACTAGTGCATTTCATGGCTCAGGAAGGAGGAGACCTCAAACACCTAAAACTGCACACCAGCATTCCAGATGCTATACCACTCTGGCTCCTTATGCCACTCCCACTCCCTCCCAGTTTGCTTTCATTCACTAACTACCCTTCCGATCTAAAAGACATTTACTCAACTACTCTGGCTTTTAAAATTCTCATTTGTGTCATGCAGTCATGCTATTCTTGTTCCCAGTAAGGAGGGAATAGCTTTGCTAAGAATGACATGCTCAGAGCCCCAGTCCAGTAATCCTTCTATATGTGGGCTCTGGAAAAAAAAAGAAATGCATGAGAAAATAGGTGTGCTAAGAAACGTCAAGGAGATACTGTCCTTTTAAAAACTGCTTAATTCTGTGCATTCACATACTTAAATGCAGGCAAGTCCTTCAGAGGAAGATATGCCCTGTAAACAGGGAAATAATGTTATTTCACAAAAGTTAGGTAAAGGAAAAGATTCCCCTTAACATTTAGTCCAGTTGTGTCCAACTCTAGAGCATGGTGCTCATCCCTGTTTCCAAGCCATAGAGCCAGTGTTTGTCCGTAGACAGTTTCCGTGGTCAAGTGGCCAACGTGACTAAACACGGAACGCCGTTACGTTTCCACTGTGGTAGCACCTATTTATCTAGTTGCATTTTTACATGCTTTCGAACTGCTAGGTTGGCAGGAGCTGGGACAAGCGATGGGAGCTCACTCCGTCACGTGGATTTGATCTTACGACTGCTGGTCTTCTGACCTTGCAGCACAGAGGCTTCTGCGGTTTAACCTGCAGTGCCACCACGTCCCTCACAAAAGTTACTCTAAGGCAAAATCTAGAATATTAACAGCCCATTGCGTCCACTGCAAATAACTAAGCTAACTGTGAGTGCACAAGACCAATGCCTGATTTATTTTCCTCTTCTTCATCTTCTAACACCTTAAAAACAGATGCAATTTCTGACTAGGCTAAAGCTTCAGGTAACTTCAGTCACTTATATTCCTGTTTTTGTTGCCCACATCATAAGAGATTACCATGTAATGCTTAGAAGATTGTAAATACAATGAATAATCTATGTTTAGCAATTCTATAATCCAGACCCAGCCTGTTTCTTGAAAGGAAAGGCAGAATAGGAAGAAAGTGTCTTTTGCAATCTAAGACTGTGTATCAAAAAGTCTATTAAACTAGAAATTTCATGACCTTTCAACAGCAGCTGTGGCACAGTTGGTGTTACCTCAGCATAGCTCTTAGCTGGAATTAAGCCTGAGAATCTCACATTCAAAAATTATTTTCCCCTTCATACATATATAATACAGTATTTTAAAGAGAGCATGCTGAGCAAAACAGTTGCACATATCTTTGATAGCATTTGTTACTTTTCCGAATTATAATTATGTGTCCTATGGGGGATTTCCATTTAACGACGATTAGGTCTGTGCTTTGCAAACCGATGGTTCGCAAGACGACGATTTAAAACAGTTGATAGGTAGTTTGCAAAATGGCTCCCCGCTGTTTTCCGGACCGATTTTCACAAGACAGCGATCGCAAAATGGCCGCCCTATGGAGGATCATCGCAGGACAATCAGGTATTTTCCCCATTGGAATGCATAATTTCTGGGTACTTACATCTCAGAGGACCTCTCATGGACTATAAATGCCAACATGCTAATGAAGAAGGCATAGAAGAGGCTGTATTTCCTGAGAATGCTCGGCAAGTTAAATTTATCTCAGCATTTACTTCTGTCATGCTATCGTAGCACCATTGAGAGTGTCCTAACCTATGGCATTCTGGCATGGTTTGGGAGTAGCTCTGTAGCGGACAAAAAAGCTCTACAGAGAACCATTAAAATTGCCCAGAATATCATCGGGTTCCAGCTACCAACCCTGGATGACATCTTCATATCCCGCTGTCTGAGGAAGTCACACAGCATCCTGAGAGACTCTTCCCATCCTGCTTATAACTTTTTTGAACTGTTACCGTCTGGCAGAAGATATAGAACAATGAAGACTCGGACCACACGTTTTCTGTTTTTATCCCAGAGCTATAACTGCAATTAATAATGAGCTTAAAGACCACCAGTAGTGAATAATTAGTTGGACTGTGTTACTTGGCCTGCGGTGTAGATGTTTGTATTTTTAGTGGGGGACTTTTAGTGGGTGGGGATTTTTTGGGGAATTTTGTGTGTGTGTATGTGTCTGGTCTCTGGGTGTCTGTGAATTTTGTTGTATGGGTATACTGTGTATATACTTACAATGGCAATAAATTATTATTATTATTATTATTATTATTATTATTATTATTATTATTATTATTATTATTATTATTATTAACCGGTTTTCAATGCATTCCAATGGTTTTTTTTTCACATGACGATTTTGTTATACAGCGATTTTAACGGAACGGATTATCGTTGTCATGTGGGGCACCACTGTAATGCCCTGACCCCAAAGACCCTCAGAGTTAAGGCATTATTCATACTCTTAGCTGAGGAGCGACAAGCATATGTAGATGGGTGTCGGCAGCAGTGGGTTCAGGAAACAGAGAATGGGTGGCAGTGTCGGCTCTGCCACCACAGTCACCACTCCACTGCTTCTGTTTTGCTAATAGCCATACATGTTGACTGCAGAAGTGCTAACTGCCTGTGAGTCTTGAAATCTAGATCATTCATTCATACCTTCACCTGTCTTCCGTAAGCCTGTCTATTCATATTTAAAAAAGAACTTGCTATCTTGTTTCTGGTGCATCTTTAAAACAGAAAAAAAAATCTTCTTGATCCATGTCGATCTCTTACATCTTCATAAAGTCATTGGAATGCATTTATGCTTGTAAAATCGCATTCCAGTCTGGACCTCTAATTCACAAGGTGCAGATAAGGTTGATTTGCTGTTAAATGTGCACTGAATAACACTGGAGGATTTCTTCCTAGAAATTCTGCACATTTTTTATTTGCTTAGGTCTGAAGGAGTGGATTTTAATCCACAGGAACACACTTGAAAATAAATCTGCTAAAGTTAAAGGTGCCACAAGAATCCCTCCACCCCAGTTTCACATACTAAAACAGAGTATCTCTTTGAAAATGCTTGAGCTCCAAATTGAATATACATGCCCCTATATTTTCTGTCCTTAACAAGGATGCTGCCTAAATAAAGGTATTTTGGAAAGTAAGGGAAAAAATTCAATATTCATTTTGCTATTATTTTCCAAAACTTCTTTGCCTGTATTGTACAGCTCAATACCGATGGACTTTCTAAACACTGGATTTTTTTTGTTCAATACAAGCAGGTTTCTGAGAATGTCAATGAACTTAAATTTTCAAAGTGGAATATTAGGAGTCTAAACAAAACTTGGGTCAAAAGAAGAATCAAGATTATATATAAGGAAACAGATGCACCAAATAGTTCTGGCTAGTACTCAAATGAGAGAGTGAGGAGTATGTTCTCCCTCGTTCTTGGGTATCTCTGCTCTCAAGTATGCCTCCTCCTATTTCTTCCATTTAACTAGTCCATATTACTGTCAAGCCTTCTAACATGTGAGACTGAATACTGTCCTTTCAAGGCAGATGCAGGAAAGATTGTCAGGACAACCTTACTCCAAGAGAGTTTCTTCATGTAACAAGACTAGGCTGGATACTCTTGCACTTATTTTGTGCTCTCATCCTTTTTATGCAACTGTGAGAGTGTGTTTTATTAAACCTTTGTTTGATTTACTAGAAACACCACTCTCTGAAGACTTTGTTCCTAAATGACTAGAAGATAAAAACCCTCATTTTCCTCGAGCAATTGCTAAATTTGTTGCTGCTATTGTTTTCTAATGTGTTGCTGCTATTCAGTCTTCTAACCTTGAGTTCTTTTCTGAAATGGTGATCTTCTCTTCCTTACTGTAGCTGCACAAATGTTTCCTACGCCACCAATGGCTCCTGGATATGCAAGACTTGGCAAGCTGAAAACCTGAATCTGTAGGCGAGCTTTTGGATGAAGAAAGGGCCACACAACAATGGTGAAAGTTGATTAAAATGGAATATGGAAACATGCATGAGCAACAGCTTCTGCAGAACGGGATACTACTGGCACCAAAATAATTTAATGCAAAACAGAAGCCATACCAACTTCAACAACCTCCAAGGAAAGGAACTGTGTCTTACTAAAAGTTTTACTTGATCATTTAAATGGGGAAAATAGAGGGGAAAATACTGAAAAGGGGGAAGAGGAAGAGGATGATAGACGCATTATGCATTGATTTTGTTGTCCACTGGACTGCTCTGGAATCAGGTATTTCAAACCCCACTCCAATTTACTATCCATTTCATAGGCATTTTTGCCTCCCCCAGACCTCTTTGACAGAAAATGGACAATTTGTGCCAATTCTAATCCCAGGGCTCATTGCTTGAAGCCTCACTTAAGAGACTCCCTGTCTTTTCCAAATTATTTATTTGCAGCAAATGGCCCCTTGCTCATTCTCTGTCTATAAGTCAACAGAGACATGATGGAAATGAGGAAATTCAGGGATGATGTGACAAAGCTCAGCCCTCAAGGAGTTCTTCAGAATTTGACTTTCAAATAGTTTGAGAGCCCCCTGCAGCATCTTATTAAAGCTTCTCTGCACACATTGCTCTCCCCCCTAAAGCAGTTTTAAACTAATTCATTTATCCTATGTGCACAGGAAAAGTGGTGGTTGCCTGTATATCGCCACTTCATGCTACAAGTCACCCAATGTTATGTTTCTTGTAAATGAGAATCCTCACATGTTTTCTTATGTCATGGACTATTTTATCCACAGGACAGAATCAAATGTTTCTAGATCAGAGCTTGGAAAATATTTTTTTTCAAAAGTATTATTGTAACTTAGAGAAATTGCTCAGCCAGCACAGTTAACTGAAAGGTTCCGGGAGCTGTAGCTGTAGTCCCCCCAAAAGTAACTTTTCCAAGCTCTGCTTTACATTCACAAACAAGCCAAAGAGGCACTTAAAATCTGCACCTTTCTGACCAAAGGGTGTACGTACCATACCATCAACAGGCTGTCACTCTGGGAAGCTTACAGAAAGAACAGGATGGCTATAACCACAAGATGATCACAAAATCTGTTTAACCATAGATTAAGGAGGGGGAGAATTTCACTTGGTCTGAATTTTTTTTAAAAAAAGTAAAATAACTTATTTCATAATTCCTGGTCTAATATACAGATCAAAACAATTATCTGTCAGATGACATACTTCTCTGAAGTCTTTTATCATATGAAAAATTGTATACAAAATGTATATGTCAGGGAAAGTTCATTAAAAGGTAAATGTGAACTGTAATGCTTATATATGCATCTGCAGATTGACACAGAAGCTGAATGGAATGGTTGTAAGACTGAATACACAAGGAACTCACACAGACTGGATATAGATTGTTTTGTTCAATCCGTGTTTCATGGCATACTGCTTCTTGACATGCGGATGCACTGTCAGCCATTATGCCTAATACAATTGACAGATCTACGCAAAGATCCATCTAACCTTTTTAGAAGGCCAAAGAAAATCTCCAAAAACATACAGGGAAGTTTCTGACAGATTGCAAAAACCTGGTTTATGAATGAACACCCACTGCTTTTGAATGTAAAGCCGTGGGGGAAAAATAAAACACCTCTATTAAGTCTTAAGTAATTGACTCAGTTTTAGTTTTCTTGGCCCATCTATCCAAATATGGATAGAAGTGGAATAAAGTTATCAATGCCTGACATTAAATTAAGAGTCATTTCTTTATAGAAACATCAACCATTTCAGCTGGCAAGTTAAAACACCATTTTATGCATATGCAGCAGAAACATTTTGACCTGTTAGATGTGGAAACTACGTACATAACTTTGTTTGGCTAGAAGTGCAAAGATGTGCAGGAAGTCTATATACATGACTCTTTAAAGAAAAGTATTATTGTGCCAGGAAGCATGTTTTGATTATTCTGCTGCCATTGACTGCACTGTGCTGATGTTGCAGAGAGATTCCGAAGCAGAAGGGACCCTGAAGGACGAATGAAGCAGGCAGAAAAGTGAGAAATAAAAGCTTGAGGGAAAAGGAGGATTTGAAGAAAGGACCGTTACAAGAAACAGAGGAGACAACAGGCCAGGTGGAATGAACAGATTTTAGGCAAGAAAAAGTAAAAAAAGCTGGTGCCCGTGCTGATTGGGGGATTCTGACAGCTGTGGCCCAAAAAAGGAACCTCCCCGATCTTTGGCTTTCTTACAATTTCCTTGGGGTATCTAGCTCACCTTAAATCTGCGGCAAGGAAGAAAGCCAACAGCTATGACATTCAAACACCTTCCTTACTGTCCTGCCTCCACCTTGGTCAGTCTTCTTTTAGGATGGTCTATTGCATTCAAAAACTTGGGCTTCTATTTGTCCACTCCTGTCAACTGTCTGCCTTCCACTGATCTGGGCCCAGAGGTGGAAAATACAGGAAATTCTTAAGAAAGAGGACTTAAAAAGATATTAGATATTACGGTAGTGGATAGTTTATCAGAGACACTACGTAAGAACCCGAGAATATATATTAAGGAAAATTGGGAAATGTTTTATGATTGGGCCCAGAAACAGATATGAACAGAGAATGCATTAGAGATTAGTACATCACAGTCAGGAAGTCAAGAACTTTTTAGATATTGTATAAAAGCAAATATCCCCGTTTATATGTTTTTTGTTGTGTTTAGCTGTCAATCCCGTTTTTCCTCTCCCTCGTGTTGTTGTATAGTTGTCTTTGTAATAGTTAATAAAATAATAATAATAAAAACAAAAAAACCCAACAATCCCACAGGCCAGAGTCCTTTTGCCAGTTTACACTTGCATAAGGGGAAGTCCATGCTCCATAGATTACAACCATTACTTTCTTTCGTTCATTCGTTCATTCGTTTAGTCGTGTCCGACTCTTTGTGACCCCATGGACCAGCGCACGCCAGGCCCTCCTATCTTCCACTGCTTCCTGTAGTTGTGTCATTTTCATGTTGGTTGCTTCGCAGACACTGTCCAGCCATCTCATCCTCTGTTGTCCCCTTCTCCTCTTGCCGTCACACTTTCCTAACATCAAGGTGTTTTCCAAGGAGTCTTCTCTTCTCATGAGATGGCTAAAGTACTGGAGCCTCAGCTTCAGGATCTGTCCTTCCAGTGAGCACTCAGGGTTGATTTCCTTTAGAATGGATAAGTCTGTTCTCCTTGCAGTCCAGGGGATTCTCAAGAGCCTCCTCCAGCACCATAATTCAAAGGCATCAATTCTTTGGCGGTCTGCTTTCTTTATGGTCCAGCTCTCGCTACCATACATCACGACAGGAAAAACCATAGCTTTGACTATTCGGACTTTTGTCGGCAAGGTGATGTCTCTGCTTTTTAAGATGTTGTCGAGGTTTGTCATCGCTTTCCTCCCAAGAAGCAGGCGTCTTTTAATTTCGTGGCTGCTGTCTCCATCTGCAGTGAACATGGAGCCCAAGAAAGTAAAATCTGTCACTGCCTCCATATCTTCCCCTTCAATTTCCCAGGAGGTGATGGGACCAGTGGCCATGATCTTAGTTTTTTTGATGTTGAGTTTCAGCCCGTTTTTTGCACTCTCCTCTTTCACCCTCATTACAAGGTTCTTTAATTCCTCCTCACTTATTAATTCCTCCTTACTTTTTAATTCCTCCTCACTTGCTTTCTTAATGAACAGTAATTCATCACCAAGACTTATGCAATTTCTTTTACGCAGGTGTAAATTGGCAAAAGGATTCTGACTATGGGTTTATGACCCTGGCTTACAGTCTCACTGGCAATATCTATATGACTGCTTCTAAATCATTGGTCAGGGAACAGGTAAATTACCCCAAATGGGGTAAAAATGAAAATCCTGGGGGTAATGAGGATATGACCCTAACCCCCTTTCCTCATGCTCCTCTTCCTTCTCTTCTACCCGGAGGTCCCTGGCTGCTCGATCATCCCCTTCCCACCCTGGAGCCGCCTGACGGCAGAGAAAGGGAACTGCCCCCATGGGGCCAAGGACTGAGTGCGGCCCCGCCAGGCGAAGGAAGCAGCCCAGGCACGGGTTAGCGAGGCTTCAGCGGCGGCGCTTAACTGGCTGTGCATGACCGAAATCCTCCCTTTAAATCAAGGGGGTAATGTTGGCATATATAAATTTTTTAGGGGGTAAAAGGTAAAAAAGTTCCCTGACCCCTGTTCTAAATAAACCATTCAGATGATGACTGAAAGCCTGTTCACACAGGTACAGTCATCCACTGGCAGTGATTTTTAGAAATTAAAGACTCCTCCCATCCCACAGCTCCCAGTGTATTCCTCACAATTAAAGGGATTCCACGTGACCCTTCAGACCCTTAGATAGGGGACATTTTTTATTCCCCAAAATATCACTGTGTCATCAGCCCTACACGGTGTAGCTGTGCAAACAGGATTTCAGCCATTGTGAATTAGGGCAACCAGTTACAGATCAAACAAACAAGGGGACATACTAATTTATATGCACTGGGATATAAATTATACAGTTTACAAGGACTGGAACATCACGTCAGGATACTTTTTTTTAAAAGGCGGCTACTACTTGGTTTGAATAAAGACAGGTGCTAAAACTGTATTCCAGTGGCATGCATTAGAACTGGCCCTTTCCTGACATACGGCAAGAAGCCCAAAGTTTTGGGATTTATGGTTATTTTCACCCTCTTAACAATACTTTACGGCTGAACAAAGTGTTTAGTGTTCACATAAAAACGACGGTAAAGATCATGTCTACTATGTTTTTCTGGCAATTTTTTTTCTGATCCTGAAGAATGCAATGCATTGCTAAATGGTTTTTTAATTTTTATTTTCTTGTAGAAGTATACCATATGAACGAATGTGGTCTAAGGCCAATCTCAAAAATTGAAATTGTGTTGTTATTCCTTTCTCTGTTTTTGAGAACAAGTTGCAGGAAGCTTCTAAGAGACCCTGGATAAGAGATTTTAGAAAAAGATCAATGCCTCTTTACATTCTTTTATAAAGCGTGCCAATTCGGTGTATGAAGTTAAAAGAACAGCATGATGGCCGCTTAGCAGAAGCTGTTTGCTTAGAATTCTGACTCAGGGAATCATTTTCAGAAACTTAAAATGAGCATTGCTGAATCAGAAATCTCATAACCTAAAAAGAGCACCAGGAAAGCCCTCTGGAAAGAGATCACAATTAAACTGAGCTACGTACCTCAAAGCATTAAAGGAATAGAAAACATCACCATTAATAGACAGGCACAAAAGGCAGGCCAGAATCTCTGAGCAGTGCCTCAAACATACAAGGAAACCTATGCTTACAGCGGGAAATTGCTGCATGCCACTGAGATCAACAAAAGTCAAAATAAAAATTACACCAGAAAATACATCAGGAAGAAAAAAAATTCAGTGTTCCATTAGGGGAAGAAGATGCACATTAGTTGCAGCTAAACTATTCCATTTAGTTTCTTTCTAGATGTAAATGTATCAGAAGCAAAATAAAATCTTGACAAGCAACACAGACACAGCCTCTGTTTATCTCAGAAGCATTTGTGTATGACTGCAGTACTACAGACAAAAAAGGATTAAGGGGTTTTTGCAATTCAACATTAAGGGGTTTTGATTATGTGTTTGGGGAAGCCACAAGGCTGGGGTTGACATGATAAATTCAGACTGTGCAAAGGCAAGGAGTGAGATGACTACACAAAGGAGGAGGCAAGATGAGGGGATTTCCTCATCTATCTTCTGCTCTCCCATGGACATGGACAGAATCTGGAAGAAGGGGAAGCCATTTGCCGCCTCCGTGACACAAAGACCATCACTAGGGCTTCCTGGCTGTGCCTCTGAGTCTTCTAGAACAGGGATGGGGTACGTGTGGGTTTCCAAATGCTCTTGCACTGCATCTCCCACCAGGTACAGCTAAGCTGGCCCCTAGTGATGGCTGGTGGCAGCTGCCCTCCAATAACATCTGGCCGTGTGTGTGTGTGTGTGTGTGTGTGTGTGTGTGTGTGAGAGAGAGAGAGAGAGAGAGAGAGAGAGAGAGAGACAGAGACAGAGACAGAGACAGAGAGACAGAGAGAGAGAGAGAGACTTTAGCACTCTATCGAAGGATTGTGGTGTCTTCACAAATATTTCCTACTTTCTGTGGTTGAGGAAGGCTGAGAAAACTATAACTAATCTTTCTCATACTCATGGAAGTTGTTCCTAAGACAAGAGGAAGAAACATGTTTAGTCATTTACAAAGAAAAAAAATCAAACTGAAGGAAATGAAAGGGCACAAAGAATTCAGTCTTTTATCCTTTTTTGAATTGGATGCAGAATCAACACTTTCAGTGTTGGACAGGCGGCTGCGTGAACTAATTGGACAACACGCCCAAGAAATCCTAAGCAAAAGCTTGTGTTTGATGTTAATGCTGAACTCGGCATAAGGAATAATGAGTTCCAAGGAATTCCTTTGACATAACAGCCATAAAATATATATTAGCGCAATTAGTAGAGTGTTCTGACCTTCGTGCATGTGCAGTCAAAGGATGCTCCTGCACAGCGTGCACACACAATCCTATATGCAGGACATCAGCCAAAGGACAGCTTTGTCTGAAGTGATATTCTCGCATGAGGTTCAACACTGCATCCCTTGGAGTGTGCACAGGGCACCAGTTACTACGAACAGGAGCCTGGCTTTATGCATGGCATTGGCACAGGCCCCTGTAGCTTGAAATTTAATAAAAGAATAAAGGGGTGCTTGATACTGCCACTCAATTAAGAGCACTAGGTGCAAAATTGTTTGCAGTGTGTCTTTTTCCACAGAGGGAAAACCATATAAACTGCATAAAACAAAAGAGAAAATGAACAGTCTAACAGACATGTCTGGTGTTTGGGATCTGGTGAGCAGGAAGTTAGCTTTGTTGTACTATGCATTTTAAGGTGTATTGCTTTGTCTCTCTTTCTTAGATGTTCTGTGTACAAATCTCTTATGATCATGATGATTCTGCTTTGTTGGCTTTAGTCTTTTTTTCTTATAGTTAAACATTAGCACCAAACTTGGTCTCAAAGTGATCCCTGTATATTTAAGCTATATACTGTTTCATATCACATCATATCATATCATAGTGGAATCATATATCTTGGTAAGTACAATGGTAAAGCCACAGCAGGGAGGCATTTAGAAAAAGGAGGTCTGAATATGCTCAGTTCAGTGTTCAGCCCAGCTTGGCAACGTACTGGGATGTATCTTGAGTGAACATTCATCTCTAAGACACAAACATTTGTTGCAGTGCCAACTCATTTTCCTGTGCAGAGAGGAAGCAGCCTATCTGCAAATAATCACAGAGGAAGGAGTACTTTCTCATTTTTCTTCTGACTTGCACAATATCAGCATCTCTGCAAACCCACTTGTTTGACGTCACAGAGCTCTATTTTATCTTCTGGGCCAAATACCACATTATGTGTCTATTTGTGCAACTGTTTCTCAGTCCCAGATCTCTCCTCCAGTCCTTCCACCATGTTCCTCAACACTGTTCCAAGTGTCCCCAATCCTTCCAGCACAGGATCTTTCAGAGGGGAATTCGATCCCTGGTGGAAAGACACCACTGGATGCCATCTATTATTCTTAATTAAGAAAATAGCCTCACTTTCCCTCTCAGAAGCTCAAGACAACATATGTGATTCTTCCCTGCTCATTGCTATCCTTACACAAGGTACACAGGGTAGAGAAACAGCAACTGCCCAAAGGCTACCTGGGGAGCTTTGTGGCTGCAAGTATATTTGAACCTGGTTTGCCCTAATCTAAGACTAAAGTATGCTCTACATCCCTACAGGAAAAGCGAGACTTTAAAGGAACTTTACTTACCATCACAGTCAAAAAGAGCAAACACTACATCACACACGTGGTCTGACAGCTCCACCTTTGCCACAGTCTTGGCTACCTGCTGCATAGTATCTGAAAGAACAATGAGAATATGCTACAAGTCAGATATTGGTAAAATACAGGCACACATCCTGTTTGTGTCAGGGATGGATTTTAAAAAATTAAAAGCGCAGAAATATGCAGGCAAAAGATTGCTTCTTATATCCTCAGCAGGGTATCAATGGCTTAGTTCTACATCAGGTGGCTTCATTGAAAAAAGGAGGCCACATGTCTGCTGCACAGCTCCAGTCTGCTTGAATGGGGATGGCTTGCATATCATAGTAGACTGTATTCTGTGATAGCACATGTAAGTTTCAGAGCACAACCAGAACAATTATTCCAATATGTATTTTCCACAGAAGAAGTCGTGTTATCATGAGATTTGCAGAACCTACTGTGGCTGAATGCAGCTAACTGGTAAAAAGCAAAAGCGTGCTGCTTATATACCACCCCATAGTGCTTCAAGCACTCTCTGGGCAGTTTACAAGTTAATTATGCAGGCTACACATTGCCCCCCCCAGCAAACTGGGTACTCATTTTACCGACCTCGGAAGGATAGAAGGCTGAGTCAACCTTGAGCCGGCTATGTGGAATTGAACCCCGGGTTGTGAGCACAGTTTTGGCTGCAGTACAGTGGTTTAACCACTGCGCCACAAGGCTTTGGGTGCCTCCTAGCCAGGCACACAACCAAGATATATACCAGTTCCTCATTAATTAGCCACAATAAGTAATGCAAACTTTGAACACCAATAGGAAACCAGCCAATATAATCCAAATAAGAAGAGAACACATGTCAAGGATAATGAGAAATCCATTCTATGTTATTTACTGAGCACATCTATATAACCCCCTCTGAAGACACTGAGGTCAATTCAGTTCGTAGCGGCCTTCACAAAGGAGCAATGGAAATCATCCCCAAAGGAAGAAATAGCCTTCATTATCTTGTCTGCAATGTCCAGGATGAGCAGTAGTAACTGGAGACATAAAAAGCCCAAAGATGGCTTATTAACTAAACAAATTTGCCTGGAATAATTGCAGTGTAATAAATGGAATCAGTATGATAATGAATGAATGCTGAGGTTTGCTGAGGTCTCCTCCCCCATAAGGTATACATAAAGAAAGACTGTGTCTGCTTAGTGCATTAATGAAATATACAGTGGTGCCTCGCTTAGCGACATTAATCAGTGCAGGAAAAACGTTGCTAAGCGATTTCATTGCTAAATGGATTTTAAAAGCCCATAGAAACACATTAAAACACCATTAATGCGTTCCTATGGGCTTAAAAACTAACCTTAAACAAAAATCCTCCATAGGGGTGGCCATTTTCGGTGCCTCTAAAGCGAGGCAACACAGCGGGGTGGCCATTTTGTTTTTCCGGTGGCCATTTTGAAACAGCCAATCAGCTGGCTGAAAATGGGGGCTTTGTGATGATCACTTCCCCACGATCATTGCAAAGCAAATTTTTCCCATAGGGACCACCACTAAGCGATTTCTTTGCTATGCAGAGTGATCACTAAGCGAGGCAGCACTGTAGTTGGGAAAAGCTAGCGGTCTAGGTGCTACAGTAAAAAAAAAAAAGTGGCATAGGAGCCCATTCAACATCCTGATTTTAAATCACAAGGGCAGGGGAAACAGGCTGTGAATTTATTCAGGTGTCCCCTGGGCAATGACGGCAGCCTGCAGGCTGATCCTTTCACTCCAGAAGCACCAGTGGATTGCTTCTGGCAGGAACAAGGAGGAACAGAGGCCTGTCTTCAGACATTTCCCGTGACACACGGATAGCAGGGTGCAGCAGTGAGTGCAGACCTGTTCCTTCAAACACATGATGCTAATACTGTGAAGATAATAATGATATTGGGGTAGTTAGGGTTGCCTGCTGTGGCAAAAACATCAAAAAGTCTTGTGTTACCCTTGAAGACTGCCTTGTTGGTCTTTAAAGTGCCACAAATCTCCTAGATTTTTCCCCCAACCATGTCAGCAGGCAGTGCTGAATCAGAGTTAATATCAATAATACTCTTAAACTGTAGATGGTTTGTGTGTGGATTTCCTCTGGGCCTCCCAGGAAGCCCATACAGGTGACACCACTCCTCTGAGATTACATCCAGCAAAATAGATAGCAGGAGATCCAGAAGCTTCCTTTCCTGTCTCACCACTGCTCCCCTCACCATAAAGCTGAGTGAATGAATTAAGAGACAGATACATATTTTAAGGCAAGGATGAGCATACATTTGAATGGAGAGTCTCTCCTGCTTTTGATGTGGGGAAGATTCCACCTCTTGCTGTGAGGAAATGGGAAGGATGGAATGAGAGGAAATAAGGATGCCTGAGGCTTTTATGTCATAGCTCTGTTTATATTTAAAGAGGAGGTTTATTTTTATGAGCAGAGCTTGGAAATGTTGCTTTCTGAACTACAACTCCCAGAATCCCATGCTGGTGGGGATTCTGGGTGCGGTGGCCAAGGCAAGAAACATTTCTGAACTCTAGTTATGAATATGCCAATAAAGCAAGACTCATGGATATCTTTGTGGAACCCAAGCATAAGCTGGGATCCTATCCTGAGGATTAAACAGAAAACCACAGGCAGCCGTGAGCAGAAGCTCTTTGGATACAGATGGAGTGGTAAAGGGTAGGAAGGTGTGAGGGAGTCCAAATCCTACTGTTGCTTATTCCTGTTATTATTTGGAGATCATCTGAATCTAGCCATCATCTTCCCTGCCAAAATTCCAGGGGCAATGTATCTCTGGGGCAAGGCTAAAAATCAATTCTCACACAGCAAGATCTCTTTCATAAAATTCAACTAACCAATTCCTATAGTGAACAGCAGGGAAAATTCAACACCATTCATTAATTCTAGACATGTCTATTAACCACAGATCATTACATGGTGAATAAACAAAGCAGCTATAATAAGTAGTTTCTTATAACAGTAATCCCCTTCACCATTATATAATCTTTAAGAAATCCCTTAAATCTCTTCAGAAATGCCTATTCAGGACTTTTTCCACCTACACCTTCCTTTTGCTCTTCTATGACTGTCCTCATTATTTCTTCCGCCCACACCTGCCCTAAAGGAGGACACCAGGACAGCAGTAACAGTAGGTTCCCCCCCCCCTTAATAGGTTTCTTCACAATGAAAGGCAAAGCCTTTCAACACCAGTGATGACCTCATGCATTAATTTCTTCTTGTTCAGTGGTGCAAAGTAGGCCAATGTTTTCCTTCAGCTTTAATGGTCGAGAATGGTTCCCCAGGTAGGAAAGGAGATAGAACAACTTGGTGTTCAATATGAAGGCAAGCCCTGACCTGCCAAGGGAACCAACATCAACATTTAAATGCATAACACTAGAAAAACGCTGAGGGCACTGTGAATTTAATCCTTTCTGCTGGACAATTCAATCATATTTCCAACACTGCTAAATCCAGGTAAGCCATTCACTATCAAAGGGTGCATCATTTGAGTGTGGTACAGATTCAGTCTATGAAATCAGTTGCATTCTGTGGTTAGATAAATAGAATATACACAGGTGTAGATCCAGAGTGAATATGCCGATGTACTGAGAGAGCCTCAACCTATGTGTAATAATGCTTGTAGACTGAACACAGTGAATGAAATCGCATTGCTTGTCTTAGTATGTTGCGGTTAGAGCAGTCCAACTGAATCGATGGAAATTACAGAGGAGTTGACTCACCAAATTGCCCCTGATCCAATGGGTCTGTTCTAGCTGTGGCTTGGGGGTGACTTTATAGGCATTTAGCCTGGTGTATGGTCCACTGCAGGAACTGGCTGATTCACTCCTAAAGCACAGACATCTTTTCTGGAGTGAACCAACTTGCCCTGAGAATGAACCAACTTGCCCACATCTTTCTGAGTTCCTTTCAGGTGCTTCTGCATTTGTTGGTGTGGGTAGGATTAGTCTGGTTTGGTTCATTTCCAGCATATGTGATTGCTGGAAATCAGTCAAACTGAGCTGGCTGGTTTCAATTTCGACATATCACTAGTGGTTTAAACAGTCAGAAACTTCCCCCCTTTACTTTTTTTTTAAGTCAACTAGTGCAGTGCTGATGCACTGTACCTTTTAGAGAAGTTTTTTTTTTTAAAAGAAGGCTTCCTTCTGGAAGCAGGAGTAGACAGGAGGAGGCAAGGTGAGTGGGGTTTTTCTTCTTCTTTCTTTATAGTTTTTCTGTCCCTGAGAAAGCAAGTTGACTTCCTAAGGTATAAAGAAGAAAAAAATGTCCCCATCTTGCCTCCTTCTGTTTATTCCCACTTCTGTGAGGAAGCATCCAATTCAATTTTTTTTAAAAAAATTCACTAAAAGGTACAGTGGGCCAAATAAATAAATAAAGATTGCACTTCGTGGCATATGGAATATTCTAACTGATTCCATATAAACAACAGGATTTCAGCCGTTCAATTGCAATCTCAGCCCATTTCCTGAGCAGGCATTTCTGAAGCCATCTTTAGAATTACACAGAAAGGTAGCTCAGTGGTAGCTTAGATGCTATGAATACAAGAAGTGAGATTCAATCATTATGAGTTCCAGTTTGAAAAAGACGACTGCCTAAAACTCTGGAGAGCAGCTGCCAGTCAAATTAGACAAGAGTCAAACCTAGTATGAACTTCAGCTGTAAAAGTCTGTGGTGGTATAAAGCAGGAGTGGGCAAGATCCCATAGCACCTCACAACCATTTAGGAGTAAGTAAGTAAATAAATTAAAAGAGGTCAAAAAGGCCATGAGGGCAACTGAGCCCTGAGCTGGTACTTTAGGAGGAACAGTATGTCTCTCCCCCCCTCCAAAGCTAAAGCGCCTTTTGTTAAAATAACCTCTGCTAAGCTGAGAAAAGCCCCCCCCCCGACCACTGGAATTTGCCCACCTCAGTACAAGGTATATACAGTACAAGACCAGATGTCCAGTTGGTCTGATAAAACTGTTTCCTATAAGCAGAGATGGGATGGTACTAGATAGATATGTGGTTGGCCAGCTATAAGGCAGCTGCTCTCTTCATGCTGTAGCTCAGCCACAATGAGCTTGGCAGCCTCCAGGTGCTTTGGACTGCAACATCCAGAATTCAAGCTCACTGGCTACATTGGTTGTAGCTGTAGTCCAGATATCTGGAAAATGTCAGGTTGCCTATTCCAGTCGTCCTCAACCTTGGGCCTCCAGATGTTCTTAGACTTCAACTCCTAGAAATCCTGGCCAGCAGAGGTGGTGGTGAAGGCTTCTGGGAGTTGTAGTCCAAAAACATCTGGAGGCCCAAGGTTGGGGACTGCTGGCCTATTCCCTACATCAGCTGAAGATCACAGAGGCACTTATAGCTGAAGATAAGTAAAGTGTTATCTATTTATTTTTAATCCTGAGGGAAATTTAACAGCTTGAAACATTTCCCTCTTAAGTCTGGCAAAACTGTGCATACAGGATCATTGGGGGGGGGAATCTTGCCTGCATTTTATTGATACTCTTTTGCACTATAGGTTGTTGCATATAAATGTGTGGGAATTTACTCAGTGGAGAAAGAAATAAGGTTAAATAAGCTAATTCCTGACCAATTTCTGTAGAAAATCTGACTCAATTGGGCTAAATAATTTTGAATCACTTTTTTTGTCAAGTGAACAGTAGGGGAACCTCATTATGTGCAACCAATGCTCACACAGAGAAACATGGTAAATTATGCTGCATCACTTGTGCTTTCAAGAAGAAAACAAATATGAGATACATTGTGGGGAAATGCCACATGCACTTACAGTTTTCCAGTGTTCTAAGCTATTAAAATTATAAAACATGCACACGATATATCTGCAAACATGCACTTCATCCTCAGGGGTCCTCTAGGCATAAATTACAAATTACATTTAGGAAGATACAAAGCATTTGACTTGATAATGAACTGTAATTCACCCTAATGGATGCACTGGATGAAGGCAATCAGTCCGACAAACAGGACTTCAGAATAGCCTTTTGTAACACATCCTATTGGCACATACTTCAAACAACCATGAATCATAATTAAAGCAGAGCAGCTCATTTCTTTCTGTCTCTCCCCCAGCCCTGTTTAATTTCTATAAGGGAGTCAGAGCCAGTTAATCCCAAAGTGCTTGAATTTATCACCACATAATACTGAGCATTAGTCAAGGATCACTTTGCTAATTATGCTGACAAGAAGGTGCCCAATAAAAACAGACAAAACGGAGGAAAGTGTTGACATTTGCTATGATCTGATCCTCCCTCCCAAGTACCTCTAGAGTAGATGAGCAAGAACAATCTGTTGATGTCCAGAAGTCTAATGATTCTAGGGCCCAAGATGACACAAAACAGATGGGGTAAACACACCTCCGCATAATGCTGTCCATGATCCTATATTTAGGGCTAATAATCTGGCACAGAATTGCAACCACACCTCCTGGGATGACTTTCAAACTAAATTTTTACAAGTTTCCACTGTAGAATATAGTCACATATTCCATACAGATCAGGAATTTCAGGTCACTAAAACACTATTTAAAGTATAGTATTGACATGCAATGTTACTGGAAGGACAGATCCTAAAGCGGAGGCTCCAATACTTTGGCCATCTCATGGAAAAGACCTTGATGCTGGGAAACTGTGAAGGCAAGAGGAGAAGGGGATGACAGAGGACGAGATGGTTGGACAGTGTCATTGAAGCTACCAACATGAATTTGACCCAACTCCAAGAGGCAGTGGAAGACAGGAGGTCCTGGTGTGCTCTAGTCCATGGGGTCACGAAGAGTCAGACATGACTTAATGACTAAACAACAACAACAAAATTGACATGCAAACTAAATAATTTGAAATCTAGAGGCAGGCTACAAGAAATAACCACAATGGAAAGATTCTGAATGTCACCTATACCAGGAAAATCCAGTCATGTAAAGAAACTCAGGAATTATCCAGATTTGCAATCTTAAAACCTTCTGCAGTTGCAGTGATTTTGATTTTTTGCTTTGCTATAAATAAACGAAAGCTGCAAAGGCTAATACAGTATTTAGCCTCAAGTGCAAGCTCCCTGCTTGTTATTGCTTCTGAGTACATGCCCTAAACTGGCTCACCTGGAATGCTAGCTTTGCTTTGAATGCCTGGAAGGAAGCTCATTAGTATAGGTTAGTTGAAAACATGGTAGCTTTTAATTAATTATAAAACTTACCATATGAAGAAAAGTTTTAATAGCTTTTCTAATCCTCTCCTAACAAGCGTATTCAGAGAAAACGGTGACCCAGTTCGCAGAGCATTTGTAATTTCTTTTTGCAAAACGTACAGTAACTAAAGCATGGTCTATTTTCCCCTTTGTGGCTGAGCAGGTTGTGAATCTACATTTTAGGTGCGTCTGAAGCATGCAGGCAGGCAGGGTACAGGCACTCAATAAGAGCAAGGCTCCCTGTCCCCAAACCAAGAGGGAAAATGGTTAGTGAAGTATGTTTAAAGCAAAATAATGTGGCCAAGGGACAGTGGGGCAAATCTTATTCCCCTTTTCTTTCTACGCTTATTTTGCTATTGAAAGGTAACATCACCACTGGAGCTTTGTAAACCAAAATTTAACTTTGATAAATATCTGCATGACGAGTTTGGTCCTAAGAGCATAACCAAATGTCATTTTCATACATCAGTGCTCATCACATTGGCTTCACTGGTTTTTAAAAAATAAAATGCAATGTATGGGGACGGAAGATAGCATAACATATGGTGGTGGTCTTTTAATGTCTTCCCTCCCCACAGCCAAAATCACAGGCAGATAGGAACACGGTGTGACAGCATGGAGTGGGGGCGGGGAGAGGTTTAGCAAAATTGCCTTACATGCTAGACAGCAGTGGCGTTGCAGGGACGACAGAAGACTAACCTTATTCTATCTTAACAAGCTCCAGTCTTTTAAAGCTTTTATGAATTATTAATTGTATTGTTGAAGAAGGAGCATTTATCAGAATAATGTTACTACCAATTAGTATGAAGATAAAGGGTCTAGAGCCAAAACAAAACTAAGGGGCTAGGAGTTTAAGTACATGTAATGTTGGGCATTTTAAAAAGCATTCCTAACAGCTCACCACTCTCTGTTTAGCAAAAGCAACCATGAGGACTCCCAGTCCAAACTACAGCATAGAGAGAGTGAGTTTGAACCCTTTCTCTCATGCCATTTATCTACTGAAACCCATTGTATTAGTCTTGTTTATGATGAAAAACATTTTTGTGTTTGTGATTTCCAGGAAGAAATTGACATGTAGCAAAAGCTTCTTCTCTTGCTGTGCCCCTGTCCAGCACCAGATCAGGATCCTCCATGGCTGCCTCCATTAAAAGTAAGAGAATGGCCTGTTCTATGTTTAGGACACAGTGAGCTTCCTTAGATCAAGTCCGACTGTCGGCTTATCTGTTTACACACTCCAGGCAGGATTCCTTCCTGCAAATGCTATCTCAAAAGATATGCACTACTGGGGAGGAAGAGAAGCAATATAAAGAAGCAGCCTGAACATTTCTAGTGAGAGAAATCAATATATACAAGGGACGCTTTAGTTAACCCAGATATCTACAGGTAAAAACCAAACCAATTTTAAGAGCTTTAGTGGATAAACAAAAACAGCAAGGAAATTAAGTACTCAAATGAAGAGTGGAGGCAGCACTCCATAGAGTATTTCCATGTTACTGCCTCTTACAAAAAATTCTTTTTAAAGCAATGATGTCAAGGGTCATCCAATCTGGCTCATCTTTCTTTCCCAGGAAATGAAGAGAAATGAGTTGCAGAAAGTTGGGTGCATCGAACTATTTCCAGTTGACTTACACCATGAGTCTGATTTGAAAATGGGAAAAATGAACAACTTGCCACCATAAAGGTCAAAACAGTACTTCTAGACAAGAACCCACAGAATTAGACACTATACTACATGCAGTCCTGTATAAAAATTCTGGATGTTTGAATGTGATTTCATATTTTTCTGGGATGTTCATTTTATTCCAAGCATTTTAGAAACTGTGCCATGCAGACAAATAGAACAGACTGGTCAAGATATCCTGTGTGCTAGTATTCCACCAAAGGTTACAGTCACAAGTCTCTCAGGCAATGAAACAGAATGAAGAACTCAACTAAACATAAACAGTTTGTGTGCCAACAATGTCTGGTAGGGCCTCATTTTCTTTGCAACTACAAGCCAATGCTCAAAAGAGTTGTTTGGTTTTAAAATCAGAAAACTGTTTGCAAAGATCTGCCTGGCTGTTGGGCTTTTAAGTTAAGTGACATCTCTTTTGTTTTAAAAGGTGTTGGTGGGTGGGTTTAAAAGGTGCTTGGTTTGGTTTGAAATGTGTTTTGTTTAAAAGTTGCTTGGTTTTAAAAAAATAAAAGTCGCGTGGTTTAAAATGTGTTGTTGTAAAATGTGTGGGTTTAAAATGTGTTTTAGACTCCAAACTCTCTCTCCCCACATTGTCTTCTCTCTTTGTCTTCTCTCTTTTTGTGCTTAAAAGCACAAACCTTTATCTGAGGGGGTCTGTGTGCCCCAGTGATGACCTTCTTTCTTCCCTCTTTTCCCTCTTTTCCCTCCTTTCCTGCCCTTGTTTTAACCTAAGTCATCTTAGGTGAAAAAAAAGAAAAATTCTCCCCCTAATGGTAGAGGACAGATTAACCAATTTTGCATTAGTTCCTATGGGAACTAATGCTTTGACTTACAAATGGCACCTCTACATAAGAACAAAAAACAGTCGGAACGGATTAATCCGTTTTCAATGCATTCCTATGGGAAATGCTGATTCGACTTACAAACTTTTCAACTTAAGAACATCTTCTGGGATGGATTAAGTTTGTAAGTCAAGGCACCACTGTACATTTAAAACAGTGGTGTCCAACCTTGGCCCTCCAGATGTTCTTAGACTACAGCTCCCAGAAGCCTTCACCACCACCTCTGCTGGCCAGGATTTCTGGGAGTTGAAGTCCAAGAACATCTGGAGGGCCAAGGTTGGACACCACTGGTTTAAAACATGGGTGTTTTGGCCCTCCACATGTTCTTGGGCTATAATTCTCAACAGCTCAGTCAACAAGCAGGCATTATGGGAGTTTCTCTCTCAAAAAATCTAGAGGGCCACAGATACTCACCTGTGGTTTAAATCTTGTCAAAGGCAAACAGAAACTCAAGCAAATCAGCAGAAAGTAATCCAAGCCATCCAGTCTGATTGAAAGCAGAGATTGCATATATCTCTGTCCACACGTCAGATAGTGTAAGAAAAGCACTATAAAATCATCCTGAACTACCTGATGTGCTTATGCATGATGATGTAAGAGAATTAACTGATGAATTCAGAAACTGAGTTGCTCCTTGTTAGCTGTTTAAGTTCAACAGGTATTCAGCTCAAGGAGTCCCACAGGGTTTACCCAAAGTTCAAGTGGTTCCTGGTAGGTAACTCAGGTCACCTTTCACCAGGAAGCATAGCCGGTGTCCTTTGGCCTCTCCCTGTGCAGCCTCCACAGTTGGAGGGATATCAATCACTCCTATGAGATAGAGGATTAGCTGGGCTATGGGAGAGGGATGCTGCTCTCTGGCACTGAGATATCATCTTTTTCTCATTGGAAACCATGGGGGAATAATAGAAAGTCTTGCCTTCTCCACCCCACCCCCACCCCCATGATCACTATAACTCAGCAAGCAGGAAATGTTTAAAGCTCTCAATTTCTGCACATTGTCTTGTCAGCCATCCAACACCTTGAGGCAAAAAAGATGGTGCTCCCTGCCTTTCAGTCAATTACTACCCAGACTTATTACCCTATGTATGTTTTCAAATCAAGGCACTCACTGAAAAACAGAAGCAGATCTGGTATGACTCTGTGTCCCTCTGTTTGGAGATCACCATAGCCAGCACCCTGAATGGACTGTATGAGCTCACTCAGGGCCCCCTGAAAGGCCTGCAGGACCCAAAGAACCTCAAGGAGGCACTGGGAATGATTAGTCCACCCAGAGGGAACAAATCCTGGAATCAGAGGAGGGCTGGGACAGAATGATCAGCAGAAGAAAAGCACTGGGACAAGGCGGAGGAGGCTCCCATGTCTGCCTGTCTTGCAGAGAAGCTCATCTAGTATGTCCTGAAGCAGGATCCCTGGACCACAGTCCAGGGAGAGCAGGGGGAGTCCACACACAGCCCTGCAGAACAGACAACCCTGGCCAAAGTGCCTTGACTTCTGACAGGCAAGTCTTCCTCTGCCTGCCCTGACTCTTGACACCCACACAGAAAAGGCACTGGAGGCAACAACTCCAGTGCTGGCAGGAATGTCTGCAATGGCTGTAGTCAAGAACAAGCCAGTACCCAGAGGGCCCAGAGGGTGGTGTAAGGGGATAAGGGGCATGGACTAGAACAAGGACTTTTGGTGGCTCCATGTTTCCTATTCCAATCATGCCTAAAGAAGTCAGCTGAAGGCCAGGAACAGACAAAGCTTGCAGGGAAGCCAGTACATTAGCATTGCTTTAGCAGTATTCAGAAAATCCAGTGCAATTATATAAGGCAAGAAGCTTCTGAAAGTTCAAGATGGAAAGCCTCTGCTATCTTAGTGCTTTGACAAAATACTTTATGGAGAGAGCAGTATAATGTTAAGCACTCTGGATAGCTCTATCTTACATATCAGGGACAGAAGCCTACTTTGTATGCCAGTACACATCCATGTTTGTGCCATGCAGCCATTATGATGAGAAGAAAACAACCAAGCTTCTTTTACACACTCTCTCTCTCTCTCTCTCTCTCTCTCTCACACACACACACACACACACACACACACACACAGAGAGAGAGAGAGAGCGAGAGAGCGAGAGAGAGACAGCGAGAGAGAGAGAGAGAGAGAGAGAGCGCAATAAAACCCTTAAATGCATACAATGTCACTATTTATTACCCACCTTTGTTCTACTGTGACTTCATCCTGCCTCCTCAAATATGGCATGTTGCCTGATGTTCCTTGTTTTCTGCCAATGTGAGTTTATTACTTGCTTTCTGGGGGCATGGCTTTTATATCTTAATTAGCACTTACCTTAGTCAGTTACAACAACCTCTCTAATCTAACTCCAGAACATTATTTTTGCTTGCTTTTGATATTGATTTATGGATGGCTGCACTGCTGCACTTTAGCTTAGAACAGAAATCCTTTAAACTTCCTCCACTTTTCATTCAGTGCTAAGATATACTTTTTACCAATTTTCATTCTACATCTATTTATGCTTTTTTGACAGCTCTGTTATTTTTTTCCTGAACGGCAATCATGAATCACACACCAATTTGATTTTGTCCTTTTGTGCATGCTCTCTAAATCATGCCACAGTCTTTATGGCAAAGATACATTGAAGCCTGCCCAAAGACAGAGTAGCTTTCAGGATTTAAGAAACAAAAGCATGTTTCTCTAGAGAAAGCTCGCTCACAAAGCAACCAATTCTCATTCAAGGCTTTTAAAGTACAGCATCAATCTTTCCACATCAAAGCCAGCAAACATCTTACATCTATTTATGTTTCACTCTGAAGATTGTATTACTAAAACTTACTCTCCACTGTTGACTGAAAATTGTCAACATGTGTAACACCTTATATATCAGTACACTCCACAAATCAATATGCAGTGCCACTTCCCATCTTCAAATTCTTCTTGTGGTTTTGAAACCAATGCTTCATACTTAGGGTATAACTTGTCCCCCACATACCAAAGAGCCTGAAAAGACTCCAGCCAGATGATGGGGATTTATGAATATAAAACTACAATGTGAATGCTGATAATCACACCAAGGTTTTATCTCTCCAGCTCAGAGAGGAATTAAAATACCTTGGGATGCACTTGGCAATGCCATTCACTCATGTAGCCCAGTTACTTGTATTTGTATTCCATCTTTGACATTTTCAGATAAAAATATGACTTATGATAGCATTCCCATTGAAAGCCATTGGGGTGTAAAGTATAGAAGGAATTAACTTCATTTTGAAAAGGTGTCAACTGGCCAATTCTGTATTCTTCCCCTTGCCCTCAAAGTATATTTAATTTTTGCACTGGTCCAGTGCTGAGCTAAAAAAGTGTACAAAGAAACAACTGTTTGCATGGATGTCTATGCATGTCAAACTCAGCAGGAAGTTACAAAAAGTTCGCTTTTGGCTGACAGCTCTCAGAATCTCACACTGAGCATGATTCTGGGGTTTGTAATTTAAAAAAAAAACTTTCTTTTCCAAGCTCTGAATATATCCAAGCATTCTCCCTACTCCTCTCCCCGACCTTAATCATATTACGTCATTTCCATTCCAACCATTTGATACAAGCTGTTGTGTTCCCTTGAGCCAGCTGATAATTCATAAGCTATACAGGTTACACAGCTGCAAAAACGGAAACCTTTCTCTTATCTGCATGCTCTTCTATGACTAGGGGTTCATGCTTTCTCCTCTATGCTCTTATCTTTCATTGGTTGAGCCAATCAATCAACAATTACAGTTTTCAACTCCATGAGCCGGGGATAGTGTGATTTTTTTTTAAAATCAAAAAACTGTCCAGCCAGATGTATGCTTACACTGTGCCAAAATGGTTGCTCTAGTTTTGGCTTACCTACAATGTCATCTTCATCACAGAAGTGCAGAGCTGGAAGGAACCCTGTGGATCTTCATGTCCAGCTCCTGTCAAGGAGGCACAGTAGGGAACTGAACTCCCAGCCTCTGGCTCTGCAACCAGATGCCTAAACCACTGAGCTATACCACTCATACACTGAGCAACCACACAGTTATATCTACTAAGAGAAAAAAATGTGAAACAAATATTCTGAAAAGTCCTGAAAAAGATATAGCTGTGGCCCTCCTCTTCTTGACTGGGGATGAGTCTTAGACATACTTCATTATCTTTCTACGGGCAATCTCTTTGGACCTCTAACCTGAAGTATTATCCCTCCCTTGTCCAGTGGCTGAGCAGGGAGAGCGGAAAAAAAAGAGGATAAGGACACAAAAACACACACTTCATTTTGGCCTTTTGCATCACAGGTGTCAGCTACTCTCACTTTAAGAATGGAATGGCAGATTAACTTCAAGGGGAGGTGGTCCAGAAAAGAAATCCCCCAACAGTGTATTAAACCATGATGTGCACTGGTAATAAGCTCCAGGATGGAGCCTGAGATGTGGGGTTGAGGAAAGCAGAGAATTTGTACTAGGCATAGTATTAGTTTGCTAAGAAAAAAAAAACTAACAAGAAAATCCATCAGGGTCACTGATCAACATTTTAAATGCATTACTGGCCATCCATCTTCCTTCTGCACCTCCAGCGTTTCTAATGCTCTCCTCTCTGAAGGAGCTGTAGGAGCACGACTTATGACAAGCACTGCAGTAATGCTTCCAGCAGATTTGTCAAATTGTCCTGTCAATTCTTGATGTGTTGTTACTGTAATTCTACATTCACTAGAGCTGGGGACTGAAGAGATCTCACTAGATTCCACCTGTACCATGTAACTGTGGCAGAAATATTCTTCCACAGAGTGCTGCTACTTTCCCTCAAGAAAGAAATATCAATCAGTGCCAATTATGAGAGTTTTCGCTGCAAACAACTAAAACAGAGTAAATGGCAAGAATGATTTGACAATGATGGATCTCTATCATGTGCTACATTTCATGCATAGATACAGTAGCATCCTGCATCTAGGATACATGCATGCGTACCATGTGCTGCCACCCTAATTTCATTAACCATAAAAAGCTTGGCCAACAGGGTGCCAGTAGTAACAGCAGCAGTGGCAGCACCACCAATGAGACATGGAACCTAAGGTGGTTCGCCTCGTGGCCTGGACGTCAGTGAATCAATGGATCAACTGAATCAGTGGAACGTTCATATGTGTTGACTTACTGAATCTCTGCTGACTGAATGCACCTACTCTAGTTGCAACTTACTGCTGGATGCCACCCCAAAATGTGCGCTGCCCTGTTTGTTCAGGTAGAACATGGCAAATGTATTGTCTCTGGCTACCTGCATTACTTGGATGATTAGGAGACATCTGAATGCTTTGAAGACTTTCTCAATGATGAGAAGCTCAAGAAAATTGATGTGGTGATGATGCTCTTGAGGGAACCATTGGGCCTGGATTGTGAGGTTGAGGCAGCGGGCAACCCAGCCTGTAGAAGAGATATCTAATCCCCACCATGAAAGTGGGTTGGGGTTGTTAAAATGGTGCACCAGTAGACAGCTGGTGGTAGCCATCCATCAACAGAAGAGGACCTTTTAAAAAATATATATTGAAAAAAAAATCCTGGGCAGGGAGAGACGATTGAAGCGTTGGAGAAATCAGTGCTGGAGGGGTTGCATGTGGAGCCTGACATGGGGAAGCTTGGCGCATAGAGCTTCAGCTTGGGGAGATGGTTGTTCTGAGGATTGAGAGGTCTTGTGTTTGAGGTATCGGAGCCAAGTCTATGCATGAGGCTCACTGAGATAGGAGTGTGTTTGTCCAGGTTCTTAGGTTTCTTCTTGGACTGGGCCTGTCTGCATTTGGCCAAGTCCTTCAATACCACTTGCTGAGCCAGAATGATATAGTCTTGCATCTGGGCAGGACCCCTCTGTCCAAGCCCTTCCATGTTGAGGGGATCACACTGGCAAAGGTTGCAGCTAACTTCAATAAGTCTTTTGATGGGGTCTTGCAAATCAGGCCCAAAGGTGCTGTTGGTTGCTGGAAGGCCAAGTGAGCACCAATGCTCCCAGAGAAAGGGTTTTAATTTAGAAATTCTATTGAGGTGGCCTGTTTTGGTGAATTCTTGGCAAACAGGGTGCTGAGTGGCCTTATGGCCCTCTTCCAAGCAGCAGAGAAACATTGTGGACATCAGGTACATTTCTTAAGAAGGCTTGTTGGAGCCATAAAAGGATGTGGGGGGCATAAAGAATAAACAGTATCCTTTTTTTGTCTGTCTTTTTTTTTTATAGAGGAAGAACAGAGGAGAAAAGAGGAGGTAGGTAGGCAATCCTGCTTTTGTCCAAGAAGCTCCTAGTTGCTACTTTCATGGTGGAAAGAAAAGAACTGAGGAAGTAATCATGAAGTGTGCGGAGCCGGCAGAGCCGGAGAGAAGAGCTTTTGAACCTAGAAGCTTCTGAACAGGGCCTCAGGCACTCTGACCCACATGTGTGAGTCATGGAAGCCATGATGAAGAACATGGATTTCTTGACTCATTTTAATAACAGAAATTGCTAGGTAGCATTTTTGTTGGACTCTGCTTAAATAAACAACTAATATAATTATGCAGACACATCAATATCTTTGTCACAGAATGGCTTTAGTCATAATGTAATTGTTTAGAGAAGAAAATATCCTTCTTGCTTTTTCTGACTTTAGGGTCTTCAGTTTGTCATCCAAAAAACAACTGTTTGCCGAGTGCTTGGAAATGTTACGTTTCTGGACTAAAAATCTGCTGAATCTCGCAGCTAATATGGCCATGCTAGCTGCAGAATTGCTGCCATTATAACTGGAAGCATATTTATTCTAAATAAGGGAGAATATAACTTAAAGAGTATGCCTATTACCATTCTAACAACTAAGGATTTTTAAATGCTAAGCCAAAACTTATGGCATAGATCCCAGCAACCAAGACTTATGTTTAAATTTATTCATGATAATGATTTATTCAGCTTGTTTGGTGTTAAATCTTGAAGTAAAATAGGACATTTCTGGAACAGATACCTTTGTGCAAGAAAAAAATGAATTGGTTTGCAAGGTGCAATAGAACATCCTTTTTTTAAAATGTGCACGTCCTTTATAATAGACTAGACTGTTGTTAAGAAGGCCAAAAGCATTGCACAGTAAAAGAGCTCCTGCAATCCACAGTGCATGCATGCATCTGAGGTATTTCACACAGTTGTCTTTTTGAAAGGTACTTCCCTACAACCTCTGATCGACAACAACGGAAAAGCTTAAAGTGGGATGGCAGGAGACCCAATTTTAGATTGGGCATGGAAGACAGACGGACGGACGGACGGACGGACGGACGGACGGACGGACGGACGGACGGACGGACGGACGGACGGACGGAAGGAAGGAAGGAAGGAAGGAAGGAAGGAAGGAAGGAAGGAAGGAAGGAAGGAAGGAAGGAAGGAAGGAAGGAAAGAAAGAAAGAAAGAAAGAAAGAAAGAAAGAAAGAAAGAAAGAAAGAAAGAAAGAAAGAAAGAAAGAAAGAAAGAAAAAGAATCTCTGCGGGTGGGTGGTATGAACAGAAGAAAATATCATTTGCACTGGCAGCACTTCCTCTTTATATAAGCTGTGCTTGGACTGAGATGGGGTGAATGGTGGGGTTTAAAGAATAGTCTGGTGGTTCAGTAATGAAAACAAATCTTTCACAGAGATATAGGTGTGGACTGAGGGTCTTGGAAGATCAGATGGTTCCATAAAGCTTGTACAGTCTCACAGCAAACTCCAATCAGCACTTCAGAGGCTCTCAAAAGGTTATTTGTTCTGATGGATATGTTTTAAAAGCATAGTATGCTACTGTTAAACTTAAAAAAAACTATTTCCATGCGTTATTCCGTTCCTATGTGTCCTCTTATTTCTTTAGAAAAATGACTAAGTAGAAATTAGTATGGTTGAGTAAAAAAAATTGGAAGCAGGCAATACACGGAGTTACTTTATACTAATTTGTTATTCACCCCTCTACATTTATAATAATTCTAAATTCTTGCAATGAGAGTATATTGCCACAGACCTGAGAATTACTTATACCACATGCACATCTTGCATTCAATAATCAAAGAGAAGTCCTTGCTGCAAAAGTCAATCTAGTTTTAATCCAACACATTACCAGAGGGAAAATTAACCCCCCATGGCCAAAACCCTGTTATGCAGTTCTGCCTGCATAACAAGAATGATGCTATTGTCAGTGATAAACTGCTGCCAATTAAATACTCCTTTTTTTATTTCAGGATGTGAATGGTTTGTATACAATCAGGCAAAGTTGTGTGCACCCCAGAATAAAAAACAGAAGTCTTCATCACTGGAAGCTGTCCAACAGGATTAGGTACTTGTTATTCAGGTACTCGTGTGAGAAGCAGCAAGCATAACCTCGCCTTCATTTAATGATACTATTAATGTGTTTAGGAGGGCACACTGTATAAGTTATGATAAGCATAGTATGTCACCAAACTGGGAAAAAACTGTCTGGATAATGAGGTTATTAATCATCATTGGAAAGGTGTGACTGTTCCCAAACCTAATTAGGAAACATTCAATTGCCTTTCCGCAAGTGCAAACAACTTCCCTCCTCTCAGAATACTGAAAATCTAGCTATCTCTTATCTTCAAAAGCTTCAGCTTTCCTGTCACACCCACATGAGTTGACAACATGGAAAACTCACACAGAATTGGGACAGCGTAAAAAATATGTTTACATCATCACGAAGTATGCAAATAGTGTTTTTTCAAAATTATTTTTTACATCCTTTATAATTCTACTAGTATCCCTTCATGGTCTGAACATTTCACAGCAGCTCAGCTTGGTGAACATTTACATCTCTTGCAGTATGGAAAAGACAACTGTGGTGAAAGCTGATGGGTTGTTAATCACATCCCTTAATCATGAGAACTACTAAGAACACTGTATGCATTTGATGTGCCCATATGTGCCATTGCATGCTACTGAGGATGGAAAATTCAGATAAACTACACATACTCCATGACAGGTATTGCAATAATAGGGCACATCCTCTCGGATAGAGGGAAAGTACTCAAACACAGCATGCTCAAACAAACTCAGAGACCACAAGGTTGCAATCACGTGGACTTCCCCAAGTTGTCAGGAGATGCTAGGAATCAGGCTAATTTTTAAAAAATTGCTTTGGCTTTAAGGCATGACAATGGGGACGTGGTAGTACTGTGGGTTAAACCGCAGAAGCCTCTGTGCTGCAAAGTCGGAAGACCAGCAGTTGTTAAGATCGAATCTATGTGATGGAGTGAGCTCCCGTCATTTGTGCCAGCTCCCGTCAACTTAGCAGTTCAAAAGCATGTAAATGCAAGTAGATAAATAGGCACCACCTTGGTGGGAAGGTAACGGTGTTCCGTGTCAAGTCGCGCTGGCCCCATGACCACAGAAACTGTCTTTAGACAAAATTTTATTCTATCTTTTAATTTATGTAAATTATTATTTGTGATGTGGTTTGTTATATGTTTATTTTTTAACTGCATGTTGTAAGCCGCCTAGAGTGGTCACAATTGACTAGATAGGCGGGGTATAAATGAAATAAATAAATAAATAAATAAATAAATAAATAAATAAAATAAATGCTGGCTCTACGGCCTAGAAACGGGGATGAGCACTGCTCCCTAGAGTCGGACACGACTGGACTAAATGTCAAGGGGAACCTTTACCTTTACCTTAAGGCGTGACAAACTAGAATCCTGAAGGCCACCAAAGGGGGAAAATGCCTGTGCAATTACTGTTGTGTGTCCTTTCCTGCATCAGAATTCTGGTCCTTTTGTTTGAAACAAGGAGAACCATTTTTCCAACTCAAAATCAATTCATTTTCTAAATACTGCAGAGAATAAATTTATGGAATGAAATCTCCCTCCATATAGAAAAGAAGCACAATCAGGACAGACTGTCTTTAAACTCTCTACAATGGACTGTTGTCCACAGGTCAGGCCAGTGCATATTCGTTTATACCCTTACTAGTTGGGTGTAATGGGGAAACAGGATAATTTGTGTCTGCAGTCCACTGTTGGAGCTTGACTGATGCTCTGTTCACTTGTAACAATAAATCTAAACTTAAACCTAAATGTTACAACAATTTCATGAAGTCTTCTTTATACCCTTTATATCCAAAACTTGAATGGGCAATTGCAGCCCTCTTTTTAACCTTTTATTAGGCTCTAGCTTACATAGTCAAAGATGAGATATGGTGGGAGCTGCAATCCATAAAATATCCTGAGGGCAAAAGGTGCCTGCTCCTGTTCCTAGCACGATCAAAAATCTAATTTACAGATCTAAGAACATGAACATAGAAGCGTCATCTTCTTGTAAATGAAAGAGAATTAAAGTGAGATATTCAGTACCTTTATCGAGAGATGCTCCAGCCATGTGATAGAAACTTAAAGCAGTGTCCACATCATTTATATTTTTCAGAAAAGTGAAGAAGTTTTCTACCTCCTCAAATGTTAGTCCCTGCAATGAGAATGAAAATATCACCATCAGTTTAGAATTTGATCAAAGAACATTAATGGGAAAACTAAATCAAGCAAATTTTAAGTGCAATTTCACCTAACATTGGTAAGCCATAGAAAAATGGACTGTACTTGTTAACCTTGTTGCTGCAGCAAAAACTTAAAAGATTGGCAGACATTATTCTCATGGGTTCTTGATGTTGTTTTTCTGGTGGTGGATATTAACAATAATCATTAACTTCAGCCTTTTCCCAACATCTGCTAATTTTTTTCTATCCCACAAGGAACACATGAGATGGTGTGCTTAACGATGCTGCTTCCAAAAGGATGAAGGCAGCAGACTGGTGACTGCCTTATACTGCTCATTAATATGTGGTATGTTTGTGTGGACAACATCTGAGACTCAGAAGAGATTCCTAGTGTGTTGTGAGTTTTTTTTTCTTTTGTTTTTCTTAGTGCTGTCAGGTTACTTCCAATTTATGAGAACTCTAACATGGTTTCTGAGGTACATGAGATGTTTGAGGAGTGGTTTACCACAGCTACACTCAGCCTCAGTGAATTTCCATGGCAGAACACAGATACGAACCCAGGCCTTCCATTTGTTTCTTTAATTAATAACACCATACCACACAATATAGTTAGTGCAAGTACTGCCTGTGAATGCACATGTGTAAATTCACTTTTAAGGGAAGGAAGAAAACCAAAAAGTGATTGAAATTAAGTCACACCCATACATTCTCCTGATCTCAAATTCACCCTGGTGGCTAAAATATTTGCTTCTAAAATCAGAGACTCTGAAACTGAAAATTACAAGATGCAAGCTGTATAGTCTTGTTGTAACCTAGCTTCTAAATTTTAATACGGATCAGTTTGTTATCAAGCAATATTTCCGTCATGCTGTATGGATATCTTTCATTTGAAGCACTTTTAATATGGTACCATTGACAATTAAGAAATGAATACTTCTCTCCAAACATTACAATCCTCAACCTACTCAGTAAGCATAAAACTCCACTAAGAGCAGAGTCACACTATTGAAATAAATTGGGTGATGGATCAGGATTTTTGAATTTGGTTTAAAGTCATGTGGCAGTCACATGGTTTTTGGGTTAGTACATGTATCCTCTTGGGAAAACTTTTAATCCATTTTTAAATTGTGTTGTATGGGGCTACGTGGGTTTTATATAACTGCAGAGCTGGAAGGGACCCTATAGATCATCAAGTCCAGCCTTGGTCAAGGAGGCACTGTGTAGAATCAAACTCTCAACCTCTGCCTCTGCAGACAGATTCCTAAACCACTAAGCTATCCAGCAGTCTCACTGCATTTGACGTAAGGTAAAGGTTCCCCTTGACAATTTTTGTCCAGTCGTGTTCGACTCCAGGGGGCAGTGCTCATCCCCGTTTCCAAGCCATAGAGCCAGTGTTTGTCCGAAGACAATCTTCCGTGGTCACATGGCCAGTGCGACTTAGACACGGGACGCTGTTACCTTCCCACCAAAGTGGTCCCTATTTATCTACTCGCATTTGCATGCTTTCGAACCACTAGGTTGGCGGGAGCTGGGACAAGTGACGGGCACTCACTCCGTCGCGTGGATTCGATCTTACAGCTGAAGATCTATAGACTTCAGGGTTTAACCCGCAGCGCCACCACTGCATTTGAGGCTTTGTACTAAATCTGTTGACCCTCATGCTGAATTCCTCTCACACCCACCAGCCATTGCTGCTGTGGTGTTACTGTATTTTAAATAATTTGTACATTTTAAAGTTTCTTGCAATCTGGCATAATGCTAGCACAGGATGACTGATAGGAAAAAAAATTAGAAAACTGGTTTCCCTGCAGCCCAACACATGCACACAGACACAGACACTCACATTCTCTCTCTATCCCTCCCTCCCTTTCTCTCCCTCCATAGAGAGAGGGGGGTGGAGAAAGAGAGGGAGCAAGAGAGCTCTGGGGCTGAAACTAACCAGAGACACTGAGGAGGCTTGGGAAGAAGGAAGGTACATAGACTGGGGGTGGAGAAGGAGACAGTATAGGGAAGGGCTACCTGTGGCTGAAATTGACCAGACATTTAAACTACAGTAGATCAGCATTTCTAGGCTTGTGAAGGAAGCAGACACGCATGCACATACACAGGAGGTGGAGAATTAAGAGGGATCAGAGAAAGCACACCAGTGAGTGGCAAACCCCACAGACACCAAAAGAGGTGTTCACATATGCCAACATGAATGAAAATACTGTAAATCAATTTCGAAAGCAATTTAAAATAAACAACCTTCTGGCAGCCAAGTAGAAGGCCTCGCTTATCAACAAAAAAACCACGCTTCCCAGGCCAAAAAAAAAATTGCTTCCATGTACATCATGTAGTCATCTTTTTAAAAACTGATTTCAAACATGCTACATGCAATGCAAATACAGTTCTTCTTCCAATTCTATCAGCTCTCTCAAAATATTAGATCTATAGTTCTAAACAGAAACAGTAACTTCTCTCTTATGGAGATAAACAGCATTTCAAAAGAAAGGGACTCAATTTTGCTTTTCTAATTAGTACTAACATCGGCCAGTACACAGCCAGTAGTGTTTTCTATACAATAAACTGTCTTTAAAGTCAGATGCAAAGAAATAAAAATGTTTAAACCCCGATACAAACCTTACTATGCTAATAATTCTTACTGAAATAAAAAAAATTATACTGCAAACTGGTTAGGTTTGGCCATTTTAAAATGATTAATTTTTCAAAGTTGAAAACCTGTTAATTATGTCTTGCTTCAAAGTCAATGTCACAAGCAACTAAAAAAGAAACCTAGAAATTAATTCCAATCCATGATGGAACATTCAGAATGACATTCTCATTACATTCAAGCCATGTATTGCATTATCACCAGATCTATTTCCTTTACAAGTTCAAAAGAAATGACTGGATATATGCAAACTAAAAGCCACAAGGGATTAGCAATATTCACAATTAAACAAAAAGATTCAATCTCTTGTCCACTGGTACTTTAAAAAAGAAAAGAAAAGAAAAGCAAAAAATATTGTTCAGTAGAAAAATACAATAACTACATCAGAGTAATAATAAATCTTGTTCAAGTGATATCAGCTTTGTCTCAAAGTTCAAGCACTGAATGAGAAGTACAGGCTTTCCCTTGCCCCCAAAGTTGGTCTGTTCTCTATGAATCAGGGAATGTTCCATACAACCAATAGCAGTGTCATACTATACAATGCAAAGGCCCTCAGAGCAACACTAAAAGTAAAACAGGATCACTTGTATGTGGTCAGTCTATGTGCACAGGGGAGACTTGTGGAACATTAGTTCATGCACCTGTCTGCATGATATGATTTTTATATCCAACATATCTGACTTTTCAAACATGCCAGTGCAAACACCCTGTCTCTCTTCTATGCTTACACAGGTACTACATTGGCTGGTTCAGAAGCCAACAACAGGACTTCCACTAGCTATGATACCAGAAAACAAGACAGGTAAAGACACATGGCATGATTATTGAATGAGTGCAATCTACAGTGGTGACTCGCATTGCAACGTTAATTTGTTCCAGCGAAATTGCTGCTGAACGAAAACGTCGCAATGTAAAAATAAAAAGCCCATAGAAATGCATTGAAACCCCTTCAATACGTTCCTATGGGCTTAAAACTCACCATTCAGAGAAGATCCTCCATAGCGCCGCCATTTTCGCTGCCTCTAAAGCGAGGAATCCGTCCCAGAAAACAGTGGGCGGTCATTTTGTTTACCCGGTGGCCATTTTGAAACCGCCGATCAGCTGTGCGAAAATGGGCGCTTTGCGATGATCACAGGGAACCGATCATCACAAAGCGAAAATACCCCATAGGGAACATCGCAAAGTGATCGCTTTTGCAATCGCAAAAACAGCGTCGCTAAGCGATTTCGTCGCAAAGCGGAGCAATCGCTAGGCGAGGCACCACTGTACTTCAGTTTTGCTTTTGCATGAGAAGACTTTCAACAAATTGATGGAGGAACAGATAAGAGAGTGAAGTAATGTTAAAAATCAAAATACCTCCAGATTATAAAACAGGGCAAAATATCAATTATTTATGGCCTCCTCTTATGTAGCTGAAATAGGCAGGGCCAGAGACAGAGACAGAACACAACTCAAAACTCCAGGTGTAGGCAAGTGTCTTATTTTTTTCTTCACAAACCCTGGCAACCCTCCACATATAGAGGGCTTGTAGCCACTGAATTCCACAAGTGTAGACAAAGATCTTCTTTCTTGTCTGCAAACTCCTTAAAAACTGCCTCTGAGAGAAACAAGACACCCCGCCCTAAAAAAGAAGAACTTTATAACAATCTTGAGGCCGTCCTCTTAAAATAAAGGGTTGTTGCACCTTTTTGTGCGGTGAGCATATTTTTAATAACTCAGAATGATTAGTCTGCAAGAACCTTAATGGAATGTGTCCATAGTCCCTTTAACAAACTGAGATCTCAATTGCAAAAAACGTCTATGAGAGGGAGGATGTGAGGATGGTCCTTCAGCCAAGTGGTCCATCTAACTGCATGATTCTAGGCACTGCAACTTGAATCAGAAGAAATAAATGCCCTGTAGGAAAGAAGGCACTATCATAAAATAATCTAGTGAGCTGTGAAATAGAGAGGTTTGACCTCTACATTTCTTCCAAAGTACTCATACTGTCACTTCCTCTGGCTGATCGCAAAAATTCTGTGACATTAATTCACTTCAATGTAGGGTGTGAGATGGATGAGTGGATTTCTGGGACCCAGGAGACAAGTAGATAGGAGCTGCTGCCAGCCCCTGCTACTGCATTGACATGCCCAGTATAACACCAGACCTTGAAGGAAAATGTTAGAAAGACAACTGCCTGTCCTCTTTCAGATGTGCTCAATCATAGCATAAGAAGAGGATGCCTCCAGGCGAGATTATGGAATCAATGACGGAAAAAAATGCTTGTGCTAGGGACTTGCCTACTGCATGCTCTGTAGCAAAACCCAAGTGCTATAAATTGGTTATAATGCTATAAATTGGTGACGGAAAGAACAATGCCAGTTGATGAACTTATTTGAAATACTATGTTTATTAATTAATAGAAATTACATTAGAATGGTAAGCAGCACTGTGCACTGAAAAATGCAATGTAAATCAAACCTTTTTATGCGGAAAAACTTCATGGCTACTCTGCTTTTAAATTTTTATTTACTGCAGTTTCTGTTATGTTGAATTGTTTCATCCGAATTTTAGTGGCTCACTATATTTACAGATCACTTTTATACTGTCATAAAAAGACTTGAGGGAAATGGTGAATAAAATGGTAATTGAAATACAACATGTAGCATACATACCTAACATGCAGAAAGGGGTAGGAAGAAGCCAGTGCTTTATTGTCATCACCTATTATTTTCCCTCTGCAACACCTCTATTCAGCTTGACACCCACACCTGTTTTTAGGAATTGATGTTGGGAGGGCAGGACTTTGGGGTAATAGTTCTGAGCCCCACATAGGAGAATGAGTAGGAGGGAATCCAAATGGAGTAGGGCTAGCTTGCTATACTTAAGTGTATTGGAGAAATTGGTTAATTTAATTCCTTTTACAGTTAGCTGAGTATCAGGTACAAACAACAGAAAAAACATGGGAGAACATCTTAATTCTCAGTAGTCCACTACTTTTCTTAGAAACTAGCACTTTATATGTTAAATGTCACTCTGGAAGCATTTTAAGTGGGGAGAAAGTCATCTTTACTTACAGTTGCTGCCTATAATTACCAGCAGTAGAAAAATAAGAAAAATTGAGTCTCTACACATGTGAAAGTCCCCTTTATGCTTCTTGCATACTTAAAAATCAGGAAAGAGGAGAGAGATTAATAAACAAAGGAAGCAATGCAAACAAACAGGAAGACAGGTGGGGCAAGCCAGAGGTGGAAAAAAGAACTTTACCAATAGGTTAGTGAGAAAGGAAAATCCCTTTCAGTCCTAAAAGCCCACCTCTCACTGATACCCGGTGTTTGAAAGTATGCAAGATTGCTATTATCTCAGTCAGAAAGTCAAGAAAAGGACATTAGACCTGAAGACCACTTTAAGACCAATAGGTCCAGCTATCCTACTGTACCTAAGTGTATTCTTGGGAGAGCAAGAAAAAGCAGGTAAGGAGAAAAGTTACAATGGCAAAGTGTTAGGCAGGCAGAGAATTATGTTGCTTACTGGAGGCAAACCTGAAATTATGAACCTTCAATTTGTCATCAACTGTCTAGTTCCACCCATACTTGCTTTCCAAAATCAGAGGGGAAATTTTTTTGCCTATTCAATGGAGTTATACATCCCTTTTAAGAATCATCACCTCACCTTGCAGGAGGGAAACACAAGTGTCCAAAGTATTAATAAAAACCACAGATATTTGACAGATACACTGAATACACTGTGTTGTATAGCAAATTATCTGATTCACTGCAAAATGTGCCTTCATGTTGCTGGTACTAGGCCATATAAGAGCTTTTGTCAAATTGTACAGGGCCAAATTTGAGTTTTTTTCATTTGTACTATGTTTTAACAATGGGGGGAAGCAAAACATGACATATGTTGGGCTGAACTACCATTTTGTAGACACATGTCTCAGTCAGGCAGAGGAAAACAGAAACATGTTTTGCATGGACAAATGAATCCTAATGACAAGCAGGAATGACAAGGACTGGAAGTGAGAAAGCACTATCTGTAATAGGTGTTTCTTCTAATTTAATTAGTTACAGAATAACTCTCTGCGGAGAGCTGTCAAAAGTTTGCTGTGTGGTGGTAAACACAAATTACCGCCCTTGCATCCCTTTTGGCTGTGCTAAACTCCATCCTCAAGGACAATTTGTTCCAAAGGTTGCTAATAATGCAATGGCCTTCTCCACTACAGAACCTTCAGCAGTTAATGATTCTTCCACCTTGGAAAACCATGCAAGAAGTTTTTAGTGAGCACAGCAAACTCTGCATTATCCCTGCAAACTGGTGACAATGCGGGGATACTATGAACCTTCTCATTAACTTTAACTTCTAACTAAAGTTAAGGATCAGAGATGACAGAGTCAGTTCTCTCAATTCCTCTCTTTCACCCATGAATTCTACCCTGGATATCCTGTTTATGGCACAACATTGTTTGGGCAACACTGACACACAGTACAAACTCCGAGGCAGAGAAAGCTTGGCTAGCCAAGAGCCTGATTCAGGTTTTATATCTGAATCTGGCACAGCTGGTTAAATGGGTCCTGGGGCAAAAGAGTGCATGTACAACCAGCCACCTGAGTCCCCAACCCCACCCACAAATCACTCAGAGCTTTAGGTGCGTAGTGTGAAAATCTCCACACTACATACATAAAGTAGTGTGGAGTACTTTATGTACCATAAAGTACTCCACACTAGTAACTGCGTTCAACTGAAAACATTTGCACTGGTGAGACTCTTTTCTAAATCTTTGCATTACATATGCTGTCACTACCCATTTGGTCCTACGTGGATTCAGGCATAAAGCAAACGTTACTTTCTTTTACATGTGCTACGATGAAAACCAGACCCCTTGCCCCTCCCGGTGAAAGCCCTGCACCCGACGCAAATAGCAACGGATAAAAAGTTCTCACAAATATGTAATCCTTATGAAAATCAAAATCCACCCCTTAGCCACCTCAAGGTGTGATTGCTAACCAAATTAAATTAATAACTAGTCAGAGCCCCAAGCATAACACCCAGCCCCAAGAAACAAAAGAAGAGCCCTGCTGGATCAGACAAAAAGGCCAAGCTAGTCCAACAAGCTGTTCCTACAGTGGCCAGTGAAATGCCCCAAAAGGAAAACAAGAGGAGACCTTCTTACAAGCTAATAAGGAACCAATGTTCCAGTGAAGTGCCAGGGTTGCTGAAGAAAAGTTTTATTGGCATCATAAAGCCAAGTGAACCTTCTCAAGAACTAAATTCCTCAGTGAAACTAAGACGCTTCCAGGAAGGTTGGTTAGCTCCTGTTTAGACAGGCACATTTTTACCATAAAGATTTCCATAAAAAACCATTCAAGCTTAGAGCTGCAATGAAGAATATATTTCAGGTATCATTAGCTTCTCCTAGTTCCAGAGGGCAGTCCGAAAACCTCTCTGTGAGCATCTGCATCTATTCTGTAAATACAGCTTACGCTAGCAGTCATTTAAGCAATGTAGCTGTGACCCAAGATATTTTAAGGTAAAGGTAAAGGTTCCCCCTGACATTTAGTCCAGTTGTGTCCTACTCTAGGGGGTGGTGCTCATCCCCGTTTCCAAGCCGCAGAGCCAGCGTTTGTCCGTAGACAGTTTCTGTGGTCACAACCCAGCACGACTAGACACGGAATGCTGTTACCTTCCCACCATGGTGGTAACTATCTACTCACATTTACATGCTTTTGAACTGCTAGGTTGGCAGGAGCTGGGACAAGTGACGGGAGCTCACTCCGTCACATGGATTCTATCTTATGACTGCTGGTCTTCTGACCTTGCAACACAGAGGCTTCTGCAGTTTAACCTGCAGCGCCACCATGTCCCTGTTTTAATAAGGAACTAATTAATAGAAAGGAGATTTATATCCCGTCTTTGTGCAACACTTTTTCTTACAAACATTTTGAATGTTTTAACTCCACATGGCATGTAATGATGAAGCAAGACACAGGTTTAATTAGAGGAAGTGCAATGTATATGTGGCTTAGCGGTGTTTGATTGGGTTGCCTAGGTGATTTTTGAATCTTTGTGCTAGGGATTCTTTAAGAAAAAGTTCACAAGCAATGAACAAGCTCAGGAATGAGGGAAAAGATCATGCCCAACAAATCTGGCGTTGCTGAACAGGCAGCCATTAATCCATCCAGGGCAATCACAGTGGACAATGCTGGTTAATGAAAGATAAATTGAGCGAGTATCCTATAACATAACCTGTTACAACAGCTCCAATGGCTGCTGAGTCGTTTCTGGGTTGAATTCAAAGTGTTGGCACTATAAAGATATCTAAATGACTGTACAGTATCTCCCTTATTTATTTATTTATTTATTTATTTATTTATTTATTTATTTATTTATTTGTTTGTTTGTTTGTTTGTTTGTTTGTTTGTTTATTCATTCATTCATTCATTCATTCATTCATTCATTCATTCATTCATTCATTCATGTCACCTTCACAGGTGCATTTGGTGGGCACATGGGAGTGGGTCTTTTGTGTTGCTACTCCATGTCTTTGGAACTCCCTCACACAGGGGGCTAGGATGGCCCCACCTTCACCATCCTTCTGCAAGCAGGTGAAGATCTTTTTCTTCAGGCAGGCTTTTCCTGAGTGACTGGTTGCCTGAGTGGGGGTTTTTAATGGATTGTTGTACCTTATTGCTTTGTATGTGTTCTGGTGTTGCTTAAGTTTTTTAGTATGGTATTTGATCCTTTTTACTATTTGCATACACACTGCTGTTAGCATTAATACTGTCTATTAATGATGTTAGCCGCCTTTGGTCCTTTTAAAGTGGGGTAAAATATTTATCGTAGAATTATGCAGCATGCAAAGATTCCTTGGCTGACCTTCAATTTACCTTGCAGGAGATGAGAGAGGCTATCCTGAAACAAGCCTCTGTTAAAACTACCATTTTGGCCAAATTTCAAACCTTTTGTTTAATTCTCTGTACATTTTTTCTTGGAAATAATCTTTACTGCATATTCACTGAAATGTAAGTCCAGTTATAATCTATAATCTTTATTGATTATAACTGGGCTTACATTTCAGTGAATATGCAAAACACTGCGTTGCTACTGATGTCAATATTTATGTTTGTAACTTCATTGATCTACCTCCCACATTTGTTTCCAAATTTCAGTTCAAGCACAAACTTTGAATTTGCTTTGTTCTCCACTGCTGTGACAATTCTATTTCTTTAAAGTATTTGTACACCACTCAGCAACAATGTTCTCCGGGGGTGGGGTGGGGGAAGGGACAATAAAAAGTAAAACAGGAATCAAGCCTGATAAAACCAATCACAGTATAAAGCTGTCAAAACCACCAGCAACAACACATTAAAAGAGAAGCACTAAAAGTCCAAAAACATGTTACTACTGAAATGCCTGTACTATGCACAGGTGTGAAAGCTGGACAGTGAAGAAAACTGAGGGGGGAAATTGATTCATTTCAAATATGGTGCTGAAGGAATGCTTTGCGGATACCTTGAACTGCCACGAAGATGCAAAAGTGGGTCCCAGAACAAATCAAGCCTGAATTTTCTCTTGTTTTCCCCCAAGAACTATACTGTCTGGGATCTTTCCATTGAATAATTCCCCCTTGCCACTTCCAGCACAGCAGCATTTGGGAGAAATCCAGTGTTAATCCTGCCTAGAGAAGAATCACTAAAATGAACAAAATTTTTCATCACATTGATTGCACTAGACCTATAGGTAGAACTAATTCTGGATGTAGCCCTTTGTTTTCTCTCCACTCCACCTCTTGATCCTTACATGGCCTGCAGTCCATCAGTGCAATGGCTTTTGTTGAAACTCTCCTTGTGATTACCTTTGGAACTTCTGTCCACTCCCTTGATTGTGTGGCCAGTCTGTGACTGCTTTAGACTAGGATACACTGTAACATCCAAAGATGGGAACTTTTGACTCACAATGCATTGCCAAGTCTGACTTAAGTTTCATTGGCGTCTTGACTCAGACTCGACTTGTTTGTTTGTTTTTTTCAATGACTCTAGCTCGACTCATGATTCAGACCTATTTTTCCAAGTCGCATTTTCAAGTCCCTGTTCTTTTAATGGACCCCTATGGGAGAGGGGCAGGCAAATGGCAGCAAACAGGAAGGGAGGGTGAAGTGCCCTCCAAGGTGTAGCTGCTGATGGCCTCAGCAGCTGCAGTGCTTCCCTCCTCAGATACCGCAAGCAGAGGAGGTAACGGTGATGGGAAAAGCAGCACCTCCATGTGGGCTGTCTGGTTGCCACTGTCACCAGGAGGCCGCCCAAGTGGCCCAGAAGGCATGAGTGCAGCATTGGTGCCTGGCTGGAGGCCAAGTCTGTTGCTGAGCCCAAGGTCGCTGCAGCCGCCATCATGCTGGCACTGTAGGCCCACCTCCTTTTGTGGCTCCTACCAGCCAACTGGTTGCTGAGCTTCCTCATAGCCTAGCAGGGGAGAAGGAGCCCACCTCAGGAAAGGCCAGGGAGGAGCGAGCCAGGGGCTCTTCAGAAGGTCAAGAGCCCAGCTGAGGGACAGTGCTGGGGGGACCTTACCAGTGGCTTGGGGTCTTCTGGGACTACAACTCCCAGAATTTCCCAGGCAAGGACTTGAGACTTGGGACTTGGACCCAATGACTTGGACTTGAACCCAAAGACTTGCTAATATACCTGATAATTTCAGCTACAACTAACATGGCAAATAGTGAAGGATGATGGGAATTACAAACTGACAACATCTAATAGGAACAAAAGTTGCCATCCCTGTCCTAGACTCTGCAGTTTTTATTTCCAGATACTCCCTCTCATTATTCTTTTCACAAACGTCCGTACTATTTGCCCCAACAATCCCAACCCCAGTGCTATCTACTGCTTTCTGTCATGCATTTGAGTTGCTGAGTGCCTCCAGAAAAAGAAATAAAACAAACTGGTTGATTTTGCTCAGTTTTAAAGTCACGACTGATCCCTTCTCTGCTATTCATTTGGCAAAACTACATTACTACATCACTATGATGCTCTGCCCTTATTTGTTCCCAAAATCTCCACAGCAATTCTGTATTTTTAATAATCTATTTATGTTTGGACTTTCTTCACTTTTTCACCAGAACCTCACACTTTTTTCCCAGTGTATGGAGAGAGAGGGGGGGGGGGGAGAGAGAGAGAGAGAGAGAGAGAGAGAGAGAGAGAGAGAAACCTTGATTGGGAATACAGAAGGAAGAATAGAAATGGAGCTCCTAACTCAATATCTTCTCTACCTAGAACTGGATTAAAGCAATAAAAAAAATCAATAAGGTTCTCTCTAATTTTCAGCCCTTATGGGTAGAAAAGTCTTCACCACTGAAAGCTGCCCAACAGGATTAGGTACTTGTTATTCAGGTACTCATGTGAGAAGCAGCAAGCATAACCTCGCCTTCATTTAGTGACACTATTAATGTGTTTAGGAGGGCACACTGTATAAGTTATGATAAGCATAGTATGTCACCGAACTGGGAAAAAACTGTCTGGATAATGAGGTTATTAATCATCATCGGAAAGGTGTGACTCTGCCCCTCTCACACGATTCCGCCCCCAATGCGGGGTTCCACTGTGACCAGAACCAAAGGGACTGAAAATGCTCGCTGTGGGTGCACAGTGGAGGAGGAAAGCTGTGTGGAGGGGGGGGGGGGTGGAGACATATGCACTTGCGCAGCCATGCAGTATAGAGGGAACCTTGCTTGTAACAGAAGTTCTTAACTAGTTCACATTTTGACTCAGTTGTTGTATGCCAATATTGGATAATTAGAGGAGGAGAACTACTGTCTCAAGAAAAAAACAGACATCATGCTTATGCTCTATCATACCTGATAAAAAGAAGTAATTTCACTTTAAGTGGGTTTTTTCATTCATGGTCTCTTAGCACACAGTAATTTCTACAGCAGCTACAAACTCTTTTCCCCTTAAAATTATGAGCTCAAGTTTCTGTAATTTATTTCCCCCACATAAATTCATAATACATAAATGACAAATTACCCAGGCATAATGGACAATTAATTCAAGGTCACATCAGTGGTTATACATCTTTCCCTGGTTAATTCAGGCAAAAGAGCAGCACACACACACACACACACACACACAGAGAGAGAGAGAGAGAGAGAGAGAGAGAGTCATAAAGGTGGGCTCTGAATGCCTCATGTTTTTATCTCTCAGTTTGAATGGTGCAGGCCAAAGATTCTTCCGACATAGCATTTGCAAATAATGGCAGTCCAAAGAATTAATTATCTCATGGATGCCACTCTACAACTAGCCAAACATTATTTAATCTCCACAAGAAACAGCCCCTCTCTCCATTTTGTTCATGAAAATACTACTCACCTCTCCATCCTGAAAATGCTTCTTGAGTTGCTTTAGCATGAGAGTCAGCTTTTTGGATTGTACTCCGCTGTACGCTAGCAGCATACTACCAAACTGACGTTCTGTGATTCTGCCATTGACAGGGTCATGCCTTTCAAACTGGAAGAGAATAGGAATAAAACTAAGTCCTCTGGATTCACTTCCACAGAGACTGACACTGACACCATTTATGCAGAACCCTTCATCCATATGAAAACAATACATAAAATCAGGAGAGGCACAGCCAGGTAAAATCAGTTTTTGCTAGAAGAACTTCTGATGATAATAAACACCATTATCATCATTGCTATGATTTAATTTGCAATAATCATAAAAGAGCTGTCATATTTTATCTTCCCTTCATATGTTCCATTCTTCTTTGGAACTGGTTATTATGTAGCCATAATCCAGATTTATCACTCTTACTTGAAATTACAAAATTACTTGAAATTACAAACGACTACAAAGTCCTTGGTTTTTGTTTCTTCTTTAAAGGCACCCTTTAGTGCACAGTCTTGAAACATTCAAAGTTTTAATGAGAGTTGGGAACCATTTTGTTGAAAACACCTACTGGGATAATTATTATAGCTTTGGAAAAGAAAATTATTGTGATCCCCACATAGACAGTAGGACAGGATTCAACCCTCTTGGATTACACAATTTGATTTACAAATTAGAGTTGCTAATACAGTAGGAGCCACAAGGATAGGATTTTAAAATCTTAACTAGGCTAATGACCATAGGGTATATCTAAATCTTGTAGCTTTAATAAATATGTAGAGAAGATTTCAACAGATGTAGGTTCTCACGCAGCTACACCTGCTGAAATTTCCTCTTCCACAAAGCTATTACAGGAATAGAAGCCTCCCCCTTCATTTTTCTGGCCATCCTGTGCCAATACTTTGAACTTTCAGAACTCAAATATGTTCTGGGTTATGAGTGGAAGGGGGAATGGGGAAAGGAAGAGATCAGTACCCATCTTCAGATTCTTGCCTTGTTAGTATATCTGTTAGAATCAAAGTATATTTTGCAGTAGTGAAATGTGCAGGCTGCAGTTCACATGTGGACTCTGGACAGCACAGGAGCTGCCAGGTAACATGCGCCTTCCTATCTGGCAGGCCCATGACATGCTTCCTTTCCCTGCTGCTGAAAGTCTCCCAAAAGCACTAATTAACTAGAAAACCTGGCACATGCTATCACACATCTTGTTTCAAAGCCAAATTGGGGGGGGGGAGGATAGAGTGTCATTGCCCACATGTGCTTTTTTTCCCTCCACCACGTCCCTTACAATGATAAATACCTGTCACAGAGAAAAGCTGCAGGGCCCTCAAACCTGGAGGGGAACTACAGGCAACCAGGAACAAAACCTTTCTTACCTGCATCACTTTGCTCCTAGATGTCACTAATCCACACACACACCCCACATACACTATTTGTTGCAAACAAGAAACCTGTCTTCTTGGATGAAGGGTGCTGGACACTAATTTTCAGACAGAAAACAGCACTGAAAGGAAAGGGTATACTTTCTCTCTCCCTGCCTCCTCGTGTCTATCTGCTTTTTGTGAAAAAAAGAATGACAGTTTTATGACAGTTCAAAATGTCAATTTATAGTGGGCAAGCTGACCCTTAGCTATGTACTTACTATGAGGCTGAACTCTTTTCACACACTCTTTAAGAGTTCAGCGGTAACAAATTTTACATTATTTCAGCTAAAATGCCAAAGTTAGTAACATTAGAATCCTCCTTTTTAATTTTTTAATTACTGACTTTGAGAGTGTTACTACTGTATAAAGCAGAAAAACTGAATACATTGTACCAGAGCCATTGTTATGCAGTGGCCAAAATGGCTTCCCCCCTATCTATTTAACAGAAGTGGAGCACATTTCAAATTCAATTGGAATATTCTTAGCAATGAGCTCTGTAATTGTTGTTGTTCTTTCAGCTTATATACTGCCCCAGAGTGCTAAAGCACTTTCTGGGCAATTCACAACAGAAATCTGCAAACAACACATCCCCCTCCCCCCCCCCCCCCCCGAGAGCTGGATACTCATTTTTACCAACCTTGGAAGGATGGAAGGCTGAGTCAAGCTTCTATTAGCTAAAACTTTGATATTCTCTAACAGTAAGGAAAATTACATTTACTGTAACAGTGTTTATTTAAAAAAATTAATATTCATTTACGATTTAAAAAGAAACATACTTCTCAAATATCCTGGAAATGAGCAATGCCTTCACAATTCCCAATGAGCACATAATATGTTCCTTTCCATTTATATCCAGACTTGCTAATGAAGAATCCCCATTAGATCTTGATGAGATGCACAAATGCAGCTGATTTTCTTCTAATGTATTCATCAGAACACTGTGCATTATCTTATTAGCACACTCCAAAGCTGCTTTGCGTGACTTCCAATGGCCGAAAAACCCATTTTTAATCAGTTCCTAATTCACCTTCACAACATACTAAAACAAGACACTACAGTACATACTTCAGTGCCTAACCTGAATGAAATGTTTGCTGGGATAATGAGAAGAATATGCCTTCTTAACAGCAGAAACTATCCAGGACTTTTGATAACAGACCTGACAGCAGGGTTTATCTGTCATTATCTGCAGAGAGCCCTCCGGAAGTTTATTTTTCCCTTGTGCACACCAATTCCCTCCTTCTATTTTTTTGGTCCACAAAAAGCACAGTTTACAATGATTCAAGCAAACTATGGATAGCTACTAACAATAAATCAGAATCCATATCCTATCTCAACTTCTTAAGTACATAGGTTTGCCTGATTTGGATGTCATAGAAAATTGTCTGCTGCAAGATACCATAAACATCCAAGAAAGAAAGGAAAAAGTACCCATGAGATGACATATTCCTGGCACCCAAAATGTTTCATCAAGACATATGAACAATTCAGGGTGTTCTAAATAAATGAATCTTAGAATAAAAATACTTTGTCTCAAAACTGGGACTCAAGGCAGTTCACAACAAGATTAAAGATAAACATCAAGGTGCACAAAAATTATAATACTAAAACACAATGGAACAAATTAAATTACCAGATTACAATTGAATTAAAAGAGATTTTGAAATTAAACGATAAAAAAGTGCATTATCTCACATTTAAAAGTCCTTTTTAGGAAATATTTAGCTTTTTTCCAAAGTATTGAATTTACAGACTGATTATTCCTGGATAGTGATGCTTGCATGAGCAAGATCTCAGGTTTATTTCATTTATTTATTTGTTTCTGCTCTTTATGTATGAAGCAGCAACATGGCTTATCAAGGGAAACATCAAGAAGCTAAGGTCTTCTCTTTCATTTCATGTTTGTATTCTTCAAATGTGCAATTCTGTAGTCATCTAAGTCACAACTATCTCAGTGGGGCTTTCCACAAAATGCTGGCCTGACGTGTCCAATGAGAAAATGGTTCAGAGGAGCAGCCATTCAAATAAACCCAGATTCACACTGCACAGATGCTTCTGGGTTATGGTTTCCCTCCAAATACTATAATTTTGCAAAAATTGTTCACAGCAGTTGGAAGGCGGTATTCCTTTTCAGATATGGACAGTGCTTTTAAACTGATTCACTACAAGAGGATGACTCATCTTGGTTGGGGTAGCAAGGTGTCTGGCATAAAGTACTCGAGCCCACCAGAAGCTCTTGAGAAAGCACATGATCTACTTATCAAAATGGAGTGCAAAATGGCATGCTCCCTTCATGCTTTAACCGGCAAACTAAATGCTCCCTGCACTACCTGTCCATTTCAAAAAAATCTTATCTGTATTTAACAGAAGAAATAAAAAAAGTAAGAACCATTTAAATGGTTTTTAAAAATAATTCCAACTATGTAATAAGAAAAAAAACATAAATATTTCAGTGGCTGTCATTTCATAAAATATTTCAGATGCAGGGAAAAAACACTTCAAAATGTACATATAGCTTTCTGGTTCAGGGTAAGGCTAATAGCAATGTTCTAAAAGAGTACAGTGGTGCCTCGCTTGACGACGATAATCCATTCCGTTCAAATCGCTGTTAGGCGAAATCGTTGTCAAGCAAAAGTAAAAAACCCACTGAAATGCATTCAAAACCGGTCAATGCGTTCCAATGGGCGAAATGCCTCATTGTGCAGCGAAGATCCTCCATGGTGCGGCCATTTTCCGATGCCTGTAAAGTGAGGAATCCATCCTGAACACAGCGGGGAGCCATTTTGCACGGCAGGGAGTAATTTTGAAAACCCGACAATCAGCCGTTTTTGATTGTCGTTAAGCGAAAAATCGATTCCCGAAGCAGGGAACCGATCATTGTTAAGCGGATTTTTGCCATTTAAACATTGTTTTGCGATTGCAATGGCAATCACAAAAGACTCATTGTAAAGCGGATTCGTCATGAAGCGCGGTAATCGTCAAGTGGGGCACCACTGTATTCTGTCTTTTAAGAGCTTGTTAGAGTTTGTTTTCTGTTGCTGGACAGAGACGACAGATACTAAGTTACCTCCTAAAGGCATAAACACTGACATACAGGATTGCCCTATCCTCCTAACTGAGCACTGTGGTGAGAACAGAACTGCTTCAGGTGCCATACCTGCCTGCACTTGCTGTTCCACCCAATCAGGGAGAAAGACTTCCAATTGAGACAACACCTGTGATAGATCCTGCTTGTGGAATTCTCACCTAATTGGCCTTAAGGGAACAGGACTGCTAGACAAGAGAGACTGTTGCTCTGATCCAGCATGGTTTTTCTTAGGGGAGCAACTATACCATTGACCACACCACAATACTACCTGAAGCAGGAAGATGTCACAATCCACTGTGGTGCACAGCCTGTACTTTGCATATTGAAGGTCCCTGTGTAAAGGATATCAAGTAGCAATGTTATCCAAGAATACTGCAGTTGGTTCCCACTGCAGTGGAGATTTGTAAAAAGTATGGCATTATTTTCTTCAGTCTAAGAATGTAGCCTGAATGCTACGAAGTAGGGATGGGCACATACTGTGGTTCAGTGCGGTTTGATAGATCAGGTCCACAGCCACTGTGCGGGCACCCTGGATTCTGCACTCTACCTCCTCCCACAGACACCCCACTCAGAGGCGGTGGGGCAGGGAAGACCATGATGCTGCTTCTGATGGGGTGCCTGCGGGAGGAGGCAGAGTTTGGATTCTGAGGTGCCTACACAATACTTTTGGACCTGATCCGTCGAGCTGCACTGAACTGTGGTAAGTACCCATCTCTACTACAGAGTACTGGTCTGCAATACAAAACACAACTACGTAGCTTAGACAATGTTAAACATAAAATATATAACATTTCAAAAATAGTTATAGGAGTAATAAAAAAGTAGCATTTTACTGAAAAATAACGCTGGTATTCTGTTCAGTTTACTGTGCTCATAACTGCAAATGTAGAAGCATCAGCAGTGAGGCAGAAACCTACAGTTGCCTACTGGAATGGCAGATTCCACAACTGGCCATGTATGCAGTCATACAAGCCGGCAGATGCCTAGATTTCTCTCCATCACTGCAGTCACTTCTGTGGTAGCAGTTATATGCAGGGTCATCTGAAGATGGCATCTGTCTAAGTCATTGTGCAGAAAATACAACAAAGCATCTCCCAAACAACTTCTATGTATGTTTACTATACTTAGAAAAAAATAGTGAAAAGTAGGACAGAACAAAAACCCTGTTCACACATTACCCAGAAGTTGGTTTTTTTTAAGTACCATATGGCATTATCTACTCCTCAGCAACATGGTCAACATGTTTTGAGAGCATCTATAATTCCTCCCTTTTCATGTAGCAGCAGCAACGACATTGACAACAGTGATGTTGATGGAAGAAGTGGAAAAATACCTACACTGGCTTATACTCAGTTTTAGCTGAGCATGACTTATGGCTTGCAAGGAAAGGGGGTGGAGTGGATGGGGTAATGCAGTAATCAAAGTGCCTACACTGCTGTCTTTCCGATAAGCAGAACTGGGACAGCAGGACAAAGATAACTAGAACACCTAAGCCAAAAGGCAAGATTAAAAAACAATGCACAAAAATAAGCATTTATGCGTATATCTACTCTCCCCATCATTCCCCTTCTGTTGTCAACAGCTGTATCACTTCCCTCTGCCAGAAACCAAAGCCAGTCTGTTATCTGCCACAGACAGAAGGTGAATTCCTCTGTGATCTTGCTCAGTCTCGAACAGCTGGAGGAGGTGGAAGCGCAGAATGTGAGGCTTCCTGCACAGGAGGCCTTTTCATGGGGGAAGTTGCATTAATCACATCATACTGGTCTTTGTACCATGAATACACTGCCAGAATTATATTCCTTAAACCCACTGAACAAATCCAACAGTGGAAAATCTCAGTAGCAAATTGTTGCCAGTTAAGAAGTTGAAGTTTTTATGTCTTGTCACCAGGGATGGGCCTTTCATGCTTTAACGAAAGGCTCCTAAACATGAAAGAGGTTTTCTTTTCTTTCTTTTGTGTTCTTTTGGCAAGTTTTTGGTCTTTTGGCAAAATTAAGTGCAGGAAGAAAGCGTATTAAACATGAATGATTTGTGTTTACAAAGCAAAGCAAAAGTGTGCTGCTTATATATCACCCCATGGTGCTTAAAGCATTCTTCAGGCAGTTTACAATTTAATTATGCAGGATATACACTGTCTCCCCAGCAACCTGGTTTACCAGTCTCAGAAGGAAAGAGTCTGAGTTAATTTCTAGCCAGCTACCTGGGATTAAATGTGGTCTATGAGCAGAGTTTTGGCCACAATACTGCAGTTTAACTACTGTGCCATGAGGCTCAAAAGTATTTTGCTTCTTTCATGTTGCTTCTTTTATATAACATTTCTATCACCCTTTGTTTGTCATATTCGCTAAGAATTATTTTTATCCAGTAGCATCATAAAGGCTACTGTCAAAAAGCAACAGTATTCTGTTAAAGGTATACAGTGGTGCCTTGCAAGACAAATGTCTCGAGGGACGAAAAACTTGCAAGACGAATGGTTTTCGCGATGGGGTTGATGACTCTCAAGACGAATGTTCATATGGCCATGCTTTGTAAGACAAATGTTTTCTGTGAGAAGACTTCAGCCTCACTTGTTCACTTTAAAATGTGAAATGTAAAAAGTTTCTGTACTGTTGGTTTCCGTATGTTTACATGCCTTGAAAATGCACTTTCTGAAGAGTTTTGCACAATCCAAGGACTGTTAGTGAATGTTTCCGTTCAGTTTCAATGAAGGCAGATGTTCCTGCCTCATGTTTGCTGATTTTTGAATTTTTTTTCTATGATGATTAAAAAGTTAAAGTTTTTTTATTGAAATTTTTGAAATCATCAACACAATATGTATGGCTTTAAAGAGCACTTAATAAACCCTTTGTAAACCAAATTTGACTTTGTTCTGACTTTTTTTGCCCATAGGAACGCATTCATTAGATTCAACGCATTCCTATGGGAAAATTCATTTCGCAAGACGAATTTTTCGCAAGACAACATTAACCACGGAATGAATTAAGTTTGTCTTGCGAGGCACCACTGTATATTTTTGTGTGTTTGGGGAAACTGTTTTATGTTTTATATGGGTGTGTGTGGGTTAGGAAGGTGGACTGTGCCAGTGTGCCACTAGACTGTGTGGGTCATGGTTGGCTGGGTAAAGCTTTGGGCATTTCCCTCTTGTTTTGGCATTGTGTTCTTGTTGATTGCTCTGGTGAGTAGGCATCTCTGCATACCTGGCAGCCAGTACCTGATTATCTGGCTGTTTCCTTGACTTTTTTCTATTGTGCTCCCCAGGCCCAGAGTGCCTCTGTTGTGCTGGGTGGGTGGTACTGAACTCATACTGTTGTTTTCAATGTGATAATATAAATTAGTGCCTTCATAGGTTTGATGATAACTACTAGAAAGCTTAGTTGTTTGGGTATCTGGCTGCAGAGTGAGAAGTTCAGAGTTCAATTCTCCATTGCGCCTCCTTGATAGGGGCTGGACTCAATGATCCATAAGATCCCTTCCAGCTGTGCAGTTCTAAGATAGTGACGACTATGACAATCATGATGACTATGACGACTTTTATTCCACTTGTACCGTTGCTTGTTTTTGGAGTACACTGATTCTCTGTTGCCTTGACTCTGCTTATCTGGAGTAGTTTTTATGGGTTCTTTAGGACTTTTGTCAGAATATATGAATGGATTAAACAAATTACAGTACCTGAAAAAGCATTTCTGTGTAAAATTTGAGGACCACTATACAAAAAAATACAAAAATGATTGAAAAGTGCCCCCAAAACCTGAAACAAAATATTTTTTTTACCATGCACACCCCTACTTGTCATATGCCAAGTGACATGACTGTTGTATGACAAGAAACACAAGAACTGACTCCTTAACTACTGCAATTCATTGCTAAGATTTGTGCTATTATATTTAGACCAGCAGGCATAAATAGTAAGATTCTGGTCAATTTAAAGGAGATTTTTAAAAAGGGATTTACATCTGAGCAAACATGCTTTATACCACACTACACATCAAAAAGAGCACCCAAAGGTTGCGCTCAGGAAAAAAAACATCTAAGAAGGAATAGCAGGCCATAACTGGTTTCAAATGCACAAACATTCTTTAAAAACACATAGAAACAAGAAATATTTAAAGTTCAAAATTAATCTAGTGGAATATGATGCTTAAATATCCACCATGCAAATACTTCATAAAAACACTTAAATATGTAATAAAAACTTCTTGTTACATTTTCCCCAAGGAAAGCACTCCTCCATGAATAATCAAATCCTATTTGTTTTCCAAGACAGATAGCTGAACTAAGAAATACTCTCTTCCTCTTTAGCTCTGCCTTTGTAGGAACATAAAACACACATGCACACACTTGAGATCAAGGCTACTCTTAGACTTTAAAGAACAATATTTTAGGTAACCATGGATAATGCATTTTCACTGAAAGTCACCTAGTCCCTTCTGAATAAAAGACATGAAAAGTTTTTAAGTTTAGCATGAAGGAAAAAAGGATACACTAAGACTTCATGTATTTAAAAAAATCATATGAAGATTATATTCACCAATTCAGCTTTTGTCTATTCTGAAGTACTTTACCACACAACTGGAAAGGACATTTTAAAAGGGGCATGAAAACAATCCAGAACTCCAGGCCACCTCTTTATATACACTAGCTCAGTTTCTCTCGAACATCTAATGCCTTAGCAAGCTTTTCTCAAATTAGAACTAAACACTCAACTTCTGAGCTATGAGGAAGTTCCTTCCACAGTGTGTAAACATAATAATTACGGAGCCTCAGAATGGAGTCCACTGCCTATGCTTTTACAAGAAGCTTCTACCATTGCATTAGAAGTTCTTTATATTATAAAAACAACCAGCTAAAACCAAACCCTTTAAAAACATAGGTCTGTTCCTTCCACTTAATCAAAGAACAGAGAAGCAGAAAGAAAGCACTGAGTCCATTCTCAAGTACTTTATCTCACATGTTTGGTGAGGGCCTTCATTATCATTGCTCCCAGACTCTGGAACTCCCTCCCAGGATTTGAATAGTCTTTGAGATAGGGTGTTTTGCTGTCCCTTTTGTTGAGTAACTAGGAATCAGAAATCGCTGCTGAACAGTCAGTCAGTCAGCTTTTCACCTTCTGCTGACTTTTAGGGCAGAAATACAAAAGTAAAGTATGCTGCTTATATACCATTCAATAATGCTTAAAGCACTCTCTGGGTGGTTTATAACTGAATTATGCAGGCTACACACCGCCCCCCCCCCCACCAGTGAGTCGGATACTCATTTTTCAGAAAGATGGAAAACTGAATCAACCTTGAGCTGGTTCCCTGAACGTTTCGAGACTGAACTCGGGTTGTGAGCAGAGTGCTGACTGCAGAACTGCCCCATAATGCCTCCTTCTGGGTGGCTGTCTAGTTTGGGCCCAAGGGAGCCTTTTATTATATAAATAGAAGTCTTACATTACCCAAACACACAACCAAAGAAGTAATGCACCAGCACTAGAAACACTGCAAAATCTGTCAGCATATCTGAGGGAAGAAGATTTATTGTTTGATCCCTTTTCCTGTTGCCCATCTACACAAGGTGTCTGTTTAAATAGTGCCAGATGCACATTCATTTTGTTAAAAAAGACCACAAACTATTTTAGAGTAAAAATGTGTTTGGAATAACCCTGGAACCCTGCCCATGTCAGGAGAAGTGGGCCTTGAGAGGATGGGAAATGGTATAGCAAAAGCACTAAGAATGATGGATTCTGTTTGGATGCACAAGCATCAGCATTTTTTAAACCTACTCTGTCTGTTCCAATGATTATAAAACAGCAATATCAGGGAAAGCTCTTTGAAGCTTGAATCAGAACTGCTTTATAAAACAAAATAGTCCTGTCCCAACAGCTCCCGTTTCAAATGAGAACAACAGAATTTCCAGGAGACTGGGCACTATGTGTGAGAAGATGGAATCCAATATAGCACACTGGAATTGGCTTTTAATTTACTTTATATTTTACAGTGTTCCCTGCAAAAAAAGCATCAGGGGTGGGGTGGGGAGAAAAAGGCATCGTAAGGAGAAAAGAGGCATCAAGTTGGCAGTGAGGCTTCTGTGGTTTGCAGATCTAAAAACTAGCAGAGAATTTTGGCACAAAGCCGCATGACATTCCATGACATCTGCTGGAGTATTCCAAAGCAACTGATTTTCCACACGGTTGCTTCTCATACAGTGTGATGGTGGCAGAAAGAGGACATCTTCAAAATGATCACAGAGAAAATTATGTTTTCATGATTTCCAGCTCGACAATGATGGCAGAAAACAAAGATTTAAAAGATTATTTTTCTGACAAAACTACCAGTTTTGATTTTCCTTTTTAGGAAAGGATTCAATGAACAACAATGAGACAAGAATAATATTAGTCATCAGAAGAAGGAGTTTCAGACACATGGTGCTTGCAGTTATCCCCACTTGGGAAAAGTTGCCCATTAGTATTTCTAGCCTAGTGTACCTATTTCAAAGGGCAGCTGTACTCCAGAGCCTCACAGAGACTCTTCCAAACCTTGCCCTGCCAAATTTTTTTAAGTGATGATTCTAGGATGACTCTGGTACCCCACACCATGTTTCATCAATAAGCTAAAGCCAGTGAACCAGATTTTCTGATATACAAAGCTGCTCTCTTCTACTGCCATTACTAACAGCACTAGCTTTTACACAACTCCCAGTTTTAACTGTACCTGGGCAAGAGCAACTTCTGATAGTCAAGACTATTCCAACTTTTTTCATGCACTAAAATCTATCAGTATGACAGATACCATAAAACTAACCAATTATTATTTTTCTAAAAATGACATTAAAATCAAAAAGTTGCCCTTATGATTTACGTATTACAGCATAAACCCTCACAGATAAAAACCTATTTTGTCGGGCGTATAACCTTTTATTTATTTATTTATTTATTTATTTATTTATTTATTTATTTATTTATTTATTTATTTATTTGTTTGTTTGTTTATTTATTTGTTTATTTATTTATTTATTTGTTTGTTTGTTTGTTTGTTTGTTTGTTTGTACCCCACATCATCTGGCAACCAGGCCACTCTAGGTGGCTAACAACAGTATAAACAGCAATATTAAAACACGATAAAAAATAAAATAAAAAATAATGTTTTTTTTGGTTGGCAGAATAAACATGAGTACACTGTGAAGGAGGAGCAGGGATGAAAAGGGAGAGATGGCATGACATATAGTATATACGGAAACAACTTCCTCCTGTGCTATCCTTCTTCCTGAACTTTCATAAACATGTATCAGCTAATTGAGGACAATAATTCATGTATCTGATGAAGTGCATTTCAGCCTACAGTATGTTAAAGATTTATCTCTTTGCACTGGTGTCACTGGAACTCTTTAATATAGCTATTCCTCTGCATTTTTTTTTCTTTGAAAAATCATTACAGATTACACACAGCAAAACTAATAAAAGCACTCCAGGCCACAGAAGTCACCTCTGCCTTTAGTGGCAAATTTGGATCAATATATATTTCTAAATTATATCCTCAGAGGTGGGAGGAGGGAATTAAAAACCTCTAGAACAGACTTAATACCACTTAACTAGATAGCAGCTCACTGTCTGCATCTCCATTTTGTCTGGATGAGTTTCAGGTTATTGGCCCTCACCCACCATACTATCACATCCAGGCACTGATTCAGAACTCTGATTTGATAAAAATATAAAAAAAGAGATTCTGTTGAGTGTTACCGATATATAGGCAACATATTGTATATCAATCCAGATTATCCTTGTCAGCAATCACATGTAGATTTTGAAGAGGTAGAAGAGATAGAACCGTATGGAACTCCAAAACACCATTTCTCAATTGTCAAATAGGAGCAGAAGCACTGCATCCAACTTTCAGCACTATTAAGACTATTAAGATGGATAACAGATGAATAGCCACTGAGAGTCCAAAGACAATTAACGGGGTGCAACAGCCGTACTTTGACAGAATTATTCTACAGGATGACCAAGATAATTTTAATTCCAAACCCAGACCAGAAGATAGATTGAAATGGGCAAGAAGCAGATCTTAAAAATATATTCCCAGATGGATTTTCAGAAAGGTAAAACAATTGCAGGAAGAATGGAAGTTTAAGCATATCACACAGCCCCAATGAACTGGCCAATCACATCAAGAAAAGCTTTCAGAAAACTACAAAAATATTTTACTAAGTAAGATTTCAATTGATGTAGCTACTGGAAGGACAGCAGCTGACTGTGTGGTCTTCAAAAACCTCAGGAAAGAAAAATAATGATGGAAATGCAGAGGCTTAAAAGAGGGAAACAATGTGATTGTGATCCGTGAGTTTTATGTTGTTTCCAAGAATCCCACCAGCATTTTTGTCCTGCCCTGCAAGTTCTATATTGGTTTATGAGACTTTTCCCTCCGTCTTGCATAACATTTGTATATTTTTTATTACACACTCTTTTCAATGCATACAATTTCCATAAATAGTCATGTTTAGGATATTCTCCCCACTGACTAATGGTTTCTTCAGGATGGATCGTTCGTCTGTCATTTTGCACTTAATTCAGTGATATCCTCATCAGTGTTTGCCATAATCTACTCAAAGAATGCCTTGTATTGGTTCAGTGATAAAACTTTTGACTTTCCAGGGTTTTCTTTGTCCCTCCTGAGGGCTGGTTTAATTTTTATCCCTGTTGGTTCTGGTGGAAGAAGCATACTGCTATGGCATTTCCCAAAGAAAAGTTAATTACTTCTGTCAACCTCCTGGTCAGACATTTTCAATTAGTTTCAAGTAGCTTCTAATTACTCTACATGCACACACAAACAGATCAAGAAGAGAAGTTTCAGCATGGAAAGTCTTCTTCTTCTTTACAAATTTTGGAAAGGATTTGAAAGGATTTTCCACTGAGTAGTTGGTTTTTGGAAAAGTGCCTTTAGATGGAGGCTTAGACATTAATCTCACTAAATCTCACAATCATTTATTTCAAAGTAGGAAAAAAGAAGCATAGCTTCTTTTTGGAAGAGCTTTGAACTCTTTCTATGCATGGTTTTTTAAACATAATCATTTTTAGTTCTACAATTTTAATGATGCACATTTTAGTGGTGAGTGCTCCAACACTGGGAGGCATTGAAGAGAAATATGGACAACCACCTGGCAGATGTCCTTAGATTTGTATTCCTGCACTGAGCAGGGAGTTGTACTCAATGGTCTTATAGGCCCCTTCCAACTTCATTATTCTATAATTCTATGATAAAATTTTAAAATAAAACAGACCTGATACATGCTGTTTTGTTCCAATGATTAAAAAATTATATAGAAAGTTGCATGCATGCTTTTTATAATAGTCCTATAAACTAGAAAGTGTACAAACAAAACAAAACAATAGAGTCTTGTGGCACCTTTATGACTAACAAATTAATTCTAGTGTGAGCTTTTCTGAATGATGCTGCTATTTCATGAAAACTCACAATCTTAAGAATGACACAACTTTTGGTTTGGTTTGGTTACATGCTACTTCTTTGAGAAGTGTGTAAATTCATCTACAATCTTGATCAATATGAAATAGTTTTCTTTTAAAAATTACGCAAAAATGTTTATATTGTTTGTGGTTTTAAACATCCCAAAGCAGTTTACAATAGAAATTATGGAGGTGCCTAGTACTCATAAACTTACTTTATGCAAAGAAAAGAAACAAAAAATAAAATTCTAAGTGCAGAGGAATAGATATTAGCAGAGACATTTTGGAGTGTAACAAGCAGTGAAACACATACTGGGAATGGTAGGCAAAAACAATTACTCTGAATATTGCCCAGAAGGGAACCTCTCATTCTATGGAAATAAAACATATCCCTGTCACTGGAGTGAGGTGGGTGGACTAAGAACTTGATGAGATGTAGGGAAGACAAAATAAATGAGAGCTAACAGGTAGGACAAGTGGTCAAGAGGGATAGAGATCCAGTGAAAATGTAAACAGTGGTTTTGCGAAGGAAGAGGGAAATATCTTGCCCAGAATCCTTGGGCCAGCACCAATACTTTCCACCTCTCCTGCCTGCTCCTGAAGACCAATCAATGGGCAGCAACTAAGTTAACAACTATGTCTTCTGGTGACAGCAAAATCTTCATGGATACCAAGAGTCTGGGAGAGATTTCTGACATATCATTGACCTTGCAAATGCACTGCAGTCTGAAATGGACAGACAGAATTAATAGCTGCCTGGAGCAGTTTCCAAAACTTTAATGAGCAATTAAAAGGTTATGTAAAGAAGCGCTGCGCCTTTGGCTTCCAAGTCATGCATGAAAGTAACTTAGTCTGCAAGAAGAAATCCCATAGATTTCATTTTCATCTGCAAACCTCTTCTGTTGTCCCAGGGAAAAGCAGAGTAACCATTTCCAAGGATAGAAAGTCACGAGGGCAAATACTAAGTATTTCTGCAACATCAATTTGCAGGATTAGATGAAAAGAAATGAAAAGGAAAACAACACTGCTCTCTGTCATGGTGACATAGAAATTGGAGACCAGGGAGACCCCACAATAGGAACTTTTAAAGAACAGGGATGTGGGGGCACAACAGTGCTGGAAATAGCACTGGGACCCTTGTGGGGCTGCATTTAACACAGAGACCACACTGTGTCCGCCACTAGCACAGCACAAGTATTTCACCGCTGCAGTTATTTCAGTTCTATCTTTTATTTCATCTACAAACATTAAATCAGTGGTTTGGTGATTCTCAGGTCTGGGAGCCAGGCTGGACACTTGTACTGAATGGAGCTGCACCCCCTGAAAGAGCACGTGCATAGTTTGCTGGTACTCCTAGATTCATCTTTGATGCTGGATGCTCATATGAGCTCAGTGGCTTGGTGCCTGGGGCTTCAAGTGCTGTGTCAACTAAACCATACCTGGGCAGAGATCACCTGGTGACAGTAGTCCATGACCTAGAAATCTCCTGGTTAGACTATTGGAGTGTATTGTGTGTTGGGCTATCTTTGAAGATGACATATGTGCTGCAGCAAGTGTATTATGCAGCAGCTAGACTGCTAATAGGAACACCTTTCAGAACATATATGACACCAATTCTGAAGGCTTTGCACTGGCTGCCAATAGACTTCTGGTCTGAGTTCAAGGTGTTGACAATGATCAAGCCTAAATGGTTTAGGACCTGGATATATGAAGGACTGCCTCTTCCTATATAATCTAATTCAATAAATTTACTTTAGATGGGACTCACAACTGGATTCAGCCTCTTTCTGTACATTATGCAGTGTATAAAGCACTGCTGTTTAACAAACATTCTTAATTATTTAGATGAATCCATATTAGTTGACACATACATTCACTCTTTGGAATGGATTCAGAGCTGTGTCAGCAACGTGCTTGGCAGCTTGCAGTGAAGACTGACATGCCCTTTATAACCAAAAGGCATTCTGACATGTTGATTTACAGTGTAAACGCTGCTAGATTTAGCAATGCTGCTGCATGTATGCCTATCTGAGAAGCAAATCCCACGGTGCTCATTTGCAGCTTGCTCCCTAATATCTTTGTTAAGAATTACAGCCTAAGTCTCCTGGGCTACATTTTACTACCTGGATGTTGGAAGCTATTGTGGCATCTGCCCAGGTCATGAATATTCATATGCTATCTGCATAGACCAACTGGAGTGCTGGAAGGGCGGAATCACGAGATATAAGAGACTCAGCAGGAGGAAGGGGAGTTTCAGATAGGGAGTTGAGATTGAGAGAGATAGTTTTGGAGTTTGGGCGGGAGAGTGGTGGTTGAGAGGGATAAAGGAGAATGTCTGTTAAGAGTTAACAACAATGCTTGAAGTATCTACATCTGTAACAATAAACAATTCCTATTTGGTTCTTTTAAAATGACATAGGACCTGGACCTCGATTATTAATAATAGGTAATATTGATGTAATCAACTGGTGGCAGCTGAGGGGCACCTAGCGTGAGCTCCTAGTTTGGTGAAACAAGCAGGGGCCACGTGGGGATCGTGACAGCTATTAAGGTATTTGTTTTTATTACTATTGGTTTACTTATCTACACAGTCAGTTCTTCCTCTTAAAATCTCTTGTTTCATTATCACAGGTTGGATCTAGATTGTACTGGTACCAGAAGAAGAAACATCTCTTTGGGGCAATTCCATCAAGAGATGTTCTCACTGGCGTAATTTGAGGGATGACATTTTTGCTGACCTTCTTTTTCCACTTTTTTTCCTGCCCCCCCTTATGTTCTCTGAAAATCTGTTCCAGAGGGTTGAAGTATTGTGGGGGAGAGGAATCTTCCATGACTGGATGAGGTCCATCTTGGTTGTAGAAGTCAACATTTCAATACAATGTTGTTTGAAATTCTAGAAAGCTGTACTTCCCAACAAAAACACCTTGTTAATTGGCTTGGTTGGCTTCAAAGTGTGATTGTGAAGCTCTTCCTGTCCTGGGAAGATACTCTGAATGGACTGGTTCCCAAGTTTAAGGCCCCAGATTTTCCTGGACTATAACTCTTAGAAGCTACAGAAAGCACAGTAAATGGGCATGGCTTCTAGGAGTTGGAGGCTAAGAATATCTGAAACTCCAAGTTTTGGAACTGCTGATCTGCAGGTTTTAGGGAAGATCTGATCCATAGATCCAGGACTGGCCTCTACAGAAGGCTATCAGATAACTCCAACCCATAATATTTTATCAAAGATGTAAAAATGAACATTTCATGTGTGCCTACTGAGGGCACAGCAATAGTCCAGACTGTTTGTTCTGATAGCTTCTACTAACACATGGAGATATTTCCTTGAGAAAAAAAATTCATGGCAACATAATCATCTTCACAGAACATGTAGAGCTGAGCCAGTATGACTACATTTCTCAGAAAGAAACAGATCAATTTTAGACAACTACAAGCTTTGTTGTACATGACAGGCCATTTTAATTAACAAAAATAGCACTAAATTATAACTATCATATATTGCCTGAAATCTGATTAGCATATGATCTTTTTGGCCTGAGAGACTTATAATTACTTTAAGTGAATATTGATTTAGACATAAGCCAAAAGCTACACAGAATTAATACAGATTTTTATAAAAACCTGCTCAGTTGCTTGATGCATTCCCTTTATGTATAAAATCTTACAGAAGAAAAGGTCTGTGTAGCTTTTAAACTCAAGGGATGGGGAATTATTGCTTGTAGAGACCTCTAAAATTTGAAGTCAGAAAGAAGTAAAGGGGGGGGGGCACAGCAAAACCTTATTAACTTCACTGCAAAGTAGAAATCGATATTTTATGATATAACTCCATCCTTATGTCTAATCTATGACTTCCAAATCTTTCTTTTCTCTTCCACAGCTATCTGTATAATTCTGGGAATCTATAGGACAGCATCCAGGGCTGCCTATTATTTTAATTTGGGGGGGGGGCTTAGGGTCAGTGACCTTGGCAAACTGTGGTGGCATATGGAAAACAAAGTAACCACCTAATAAAGCCATTATCTAAAATTGCATTGAAGGTCAAAGTTTTGCTTCATTTTCTGAAGGAAAATACTGGTTAATTCTAAACATACAGTATCTGATTGAATCAAAGATCTCTTTGGAGCAGACACTAACCTCAAGCTTGAGAATGTCATGCTGAAGCTTGCGCTGGAACTCCAAAAAGTGAGAGATGGTCAGTTTCCCCTTCAGATCAGCTCCAAAAAAGTACGTGGTCAATGCAGAGTTGAAGCCAGTCTTCAAGGTATTGCCCGTAGTTGAACGGTCCCTATGACGCATGCCCATGCTGGTCTGGGAGCGAATTATGCTCTGAACCTAATAGAGTGCCAGAGCAGAAAACACTAATGTAACAAGGCAGGCTGCAACATGTATCCTAAATTATGGTTCCCAACCCTTTTTGAGTAATGAACTCCTTTTATAATAGCCAAGTAACCTACGACCCCACCACATTTACATAAATAGGCTGCTGTCATTATGCCTCAACATGACAGCACCACTGCTGCTGCTGCTTGCTCTCCTACTGCGCCTGCCACCTGACTCTGCTACCACCACTTCAAAACTGGTGAGTGAACAGGCCATTCTGGCTGGTACTACAAACTCTCTAGTCTAAAACAGCTGCAGAGCACCAGGTTGTCAACCTCATCTCTACACAAACAGAATGATAGTACCAAGGGGTGAGGGTCAGAACCTGGCTCCATAAGTAATTTTTCTACATCTGATAAACCTAATACATGTCATGAAAGCCAATCCACCTGTGTCTCTAAACAGCAACATATGACATGAATCCTAATGTATATGTACAGGTTTACAACACACATACATAGAAAAGCTGGAAAGAATTAACCTAAGGAGAGGCTTCTGAGAAATCGGTAATGATGCTACTGGAGATTCAGAAGTCTCATTCAATCAGGCTGACTGGGGGCCTTTTAAATACCCAGCAAGAGCTTCTTTTGTTCTTTCTTGGATACTCTCCAGCTGGCCATGAGGAAAAGTTGGTCCCAGGACAATGGGAGGTGAGAGACAACATACTTCCGACTGGAATCAGGGTCTAAGTTAGTTAGCTGCATTAGGGAGAATGCTTTGGTTTGGCTGTGCTAAGCTCCCAGAATGCCTACAGTTAACTCTTTACCGTACTTCTTATACCATTTTGCAATTAGGTTGTGCCCAGAGACCAGTCTCTGCAACATTTCTATTTTGGATGACCTTGCTGAATGTTTTTCTTTGTAGACATAATATTTTTAGTTCTTCCTAGAAATAATCTAGCCTGTAACATCTTCTGCTGGCTGCATGCACCATAGAATTCCTCAGCTAAGGAAAGAAAGAGCACACCACTGTGCCTGGAGACTTTTAGATCTTTTCCTTTTGTTTATAATACTTCCTAGATCCAGGGAAAGGTGGCAGATCCCACAATAAAAGCCCTCTCACCTGTTGGTGAATTGGAAAAAAACCCTCTTTTTATCCAAGAGAGGTGAAGGAGGGGACAGGTGGTGGCAGCTACTGAATGTAAGTTTTTTTATATATATATATCAAGTAAGCAACACCATCCTGACTTTTAAGAAGCTGGGCAGGGGGAGAAACTTTACAATACAGTTTGTATCACTTTATTTCTAAGAGATTCAGAGATATGCACAGGATTGCACACAAACGTGCAATAATTAAGTGCATGTTAAAATACAAAATACAAAACAGATTCCTAAAAAATCTATGGCATCTCTCCACTTCCTAAAATGAAAAACTCCCTTGCTTATGAATAGAACTGAGGACAAATACTTTACTGTGCTTCACTTAAAATGTGGAATGGGCCAGCAAATGGGCAGATGAAAATGCTCTGTGGATGGATCTGGGAGATGGACAGGCCATCCCATGATAGGAATTCTCAAATGTCATTATAAGGAACCTTAAGAAAACAATTTAAGTCTGCCCAGAGCTAAAGTTGTCAAACTTTACACAAACTCTTTGGCTGTGCTATCCCAGGAAAATTAAAAGGGGAGAGAAATGAACAATATCATGCAAGTCTAGAAAAAGAAACCCTGAATTATCTTGTCCTCACATGTGAGAACAAGAAACTAGAAAATTATTATTCTCATCCCTAAGAGTAAGTAAACATGGAAAAATCTGCACTGCCTTCGACTGCAGCCTCTCTACAATGGAAAATCGTTGTCTAGTCATTTAGTCATGTCCGACTCTTCGTGACCCCATGGACCAGAGCACGCCAGGCCCTCCTATCTTCCAATGCCTCCCGGAGTTGGGTCAAATTCATCTTGGTTGATTCGATGACACTGTCCAACCATCTCATCCTCTGTCATTCCCCTTCTTCTCTTGCTTTCACACTTTCCCAACATCAGGGTCTTTCCCAAGGAGTCTTCTCTTCTCATGAGATGGGCAAAGTATTGGAGCCTCAGCTTCAGGATCTGTCCTTCCAGTGAACACTCAGGGTTGATTTCCTTTAGAATGGATAGGTTTGTTCTCCTTGCAGTCCAGGGGACTCTCAAGAGCCTCCTCCAGCACCACAATTCAAATACATCAATTCTTCGGTGGTCACCTTTCTTTATGGTCCAGCTCTCACTTCCATACATCACGACAGGAAAAACCATAGCTTTGACTATTTGGACTTTTGTTGGCAAGGTGATGTCTCTGCTTTTTAAGATGCTGTCAAGGTTTGTCATTGCTTTCCTCCCAAGAAGCAGCTGTCTTTTAATTTCGTGGCTGCTGTCTCCATCTGCAGTGATCATAGAGCCCAAGAAAGTAAAATCTGTCACTGCCTCCATATCTTCCCCTTCTATTTCCCAGGAGGTGATGGGACCAGTGGCCATGATCTTAGTTTTTTTGATGTTGAGTTGCAGACCGTTTTTTGCGCTCTCCTCTTTCACCCTCATTACAAGGTCCTTTAATTCCTCCTCACTTTCTGCCATCAGAGTGGTATCATCTGCATATCAGAGGTTGTTGATATTTCTTCCGGCAATCTTAATTCTGGCTTGGGATTCTTCCAGTCCAGCCTTCTGCATGATGTATTCTGCATATAAGTTAAATAAGCAGGGAGACAATATACAACCTTGTTGTACTCCTTTCCCAATTTTGAAACAATCAGTTGTTCCATATCCAGTTCTTACTGTTGCTTCCTGTCCCACATATAGGTTTCTCAGTAGATAGATAAGGTGGTCAGGCACTCCCATTTCTTTAAGGACTTGCCATAGTTTGCTGTGGTCCACACAGTCAAAGGCTTTTGCATAATCAATGAAGCAGAAGTAGATATTTTTCTGGAACTCTCTGGCTTTCTCCATAATGCAGCGCATGTTAGCAATTTGGTTTCTAGTTCTTCTGCCCCTTCGGAATCCAGCTTGTACTTCTGGGAGTTTTTAGTCCACATACTGCTGAAGCCTACCTTGGAGGACTTTGAGCATAACCTTGCTAGCGTGTGAAATGAGTGCAATTGTACGGTACAGTGGTGCCTTGCATAGCAATGCTAATCGGTGCGGCAAAAATCACCGCTAACCGAAAACATCGCTATGTGATTTTAAAAACCCAATTGAAACGCATTGAAACCCCTTCAATGCGTTCCAATGGGGTAAAAACTGACCTTTAAGCGAAAATCCTCCATACGGCAGCCATTTTCGCTGCCCGGTAAGCAAGGAATCTGTCCCAAAACAGAGCGGGCGGCCATTTTTTGGGCGGGCCATTTTGGAACCGCCGATCAGCTGTTAGAAAAAAATTGCTATGCAAAAATCGGTAAGCGAAACAGCTTACTGATCATTGCAAAGCGATTTTTCCGATTCAAAAACATTGTTATGCGATCGCTTTTGCGATTGCAAAAACCTTATCACTATGCGATTTTGTTGTTAAACAGGGCGCTCGTTAAGCGATGCACCACTGTAGTTGGCGCACTTTTTGGCTATGCCCTTCTTTAGGATTGGGACGTAGACTGATCTTTTCCAGTCCTCTGGCCACTGTTGAGTTTTCCAAACTTGCTGGCATATTGAATGTAGAACCTAAACAGCATCATCTTTTAAGATTTTATATAGTTCAACTGGAATGTCGTCACCTCCACTGGCCTTGTTGTTAGCCAGGCTTTCTAAGGCCCACTTGACTTCACTCTCCCGGATGTCTGGCTCAAGGTCAGCAACTACACTATCTGTGTTGTCCAGGATATCCAAATCTTTCTGATATAATTCCTCTGTGTATTCTTGCCAGCTCTTCTTGATGTCTTCTGCTTTTGTTAGGTCCCTCCCATTTTTGTCCTTTATCATGTCCATTTTTGCACAAAATGTTCCTCTAATATCTCCAATTTTCCTCAACAGATCTCTGCCTTTTCCTTTTCTGTTATTTTCCTCTATTTCTTTGCATTGTTCATTTAAGAAGGCCCTCTTGTCTCTCCTTGCTATTCTTTGGAAGTCTGCATTCAATTTTCTGTAACTTTCCCTATCTCCCTTGCATTTTGTTTCCCTTCTCTTCTCTGCTATTTCTAAGGCCTCGTTGGACAGCCACTTTGCTTTCTTGCATTTCCTTTTCTTTGGAATGTTTTTTGATGTTGCCTCCTGTACAATGTTACAAGCTTCTATCCAAAGTTCTTCAGGCACTCTGTCCACCAAATCGAGTTCCTTAAATCTGTTCTTTACTTCCACTGTGTATTCATAAGCGATTTGGTTTAGATTATACCTGAGTAGCCCAGTGGTTTTTCCTACTCTCTTCAGTTTAAGCTTGAATTTTGCTATGAGAAGCTGATGATCAGAGCTGCAGTCAGCTCCAGGTCTTGTTTTTGCTGACTGTATAGAGCTTCTCCATCTTTGGCTGCAGAGAATATAATCAATCTGATTTCGATATTGCCCATCTGGTGATTTCCATGTATAGAGTCACCTCTTGTGTTGTTGGAAAAGAGTGTTTGTGATAACCAGCTTGTTCCCTTGACAAAACTCTATTAGCCTTTGCCCTGCTTCGTTGGGAACTCCAAGGCCAAACTTCCCTGTTGTTCCTTTTATCTCTTGACTCCCTACTTTAGCATTCCAATCCCCTAGAATGAGAAGAACATCTTTCTTTGGTGTCAGTTCTAGAAGGTGTTCAATTTCAGTCTCCTCAGCAATGGTGGTTGGTGCATAAACTAGGATTATTGTGATGTTGAAAGGTCTGCCTTGGATTCGTATTGACATCATTCTATCATTTTTGAGATTGTATCCCATTACAGCTTTTCTCACTCTTTTGTTGACTATGAGGGCTACTCCATTCCTTCTATGGAATTCTTGCCCGGAATAGTAGATATGATAATCATCTGAGTTGAATTCGCCCATTCCTGTCCATTTTAGTTCACTGATGCCCAGGATGTCGATGTTTATTCTTGCCATCTCCTGTTTGACCACCTCCAACTTCCTAAGGTTCATAGATCTTACATTCCAGGTTCCTATGCAGTATTTTTCTTTGCAGCATTGGACTTTCCTTTCACTTCCAGGCACGTCCACAGCTAAGCGTCCTTTTGGCTTTGATCCAACCACTTCATTAGCTTTGGAGCTACTTGTACTTATCCTCCGCTCTTCCTCAGTAGCATGTTGGACGCCTTTCGACCTGAGGGGCCCATCTTCTAGCGTCATATCTTTTAGCCTTTTGTTTCTGATCATGGGGCGTTCTTGGCAAAGATACTGGAGTGGCATTGCCAGTTCCTACTCCAGGTGGATTGCGTTTAGTCGGAACTCTCCACTATGACCTGTCCGTCTTGGGTGGCCCTACATGGCATAGCCCATAGCTTCTCTGAGTTACTCAAGCCCCTTTGCCACAACAAGGCAGCAATCCATGAAGGAGACAATGGAAAATACAACCTTCTAAAGTGGTCAGAGAGCTAGCAAGTGCCAAGAAGTTAATATTCATTAGGAAGATGCATTAAACTGTAATCTTCCTATGAGGGAGGAAAATGAGACAACCTTGAAGGACATCTTTTAATAGCTAAATGTAAACCAACTGGTTGGGAGGATTAGGATAATATATTGTGAGCATCAGAGATCAATAAAAGCACAGATTTGCCTACCTACTATTAGAGACAAACTACCCAATCTGCATTTTTCCTTTTAAAAACAAACACTGGCTTAATGGCACTTTTGTAATTCCCTTGGTGGGGAAAAAAAGGTTTCCTCTAGCTGTTGTCCAAGAACAATAAATTTACATTTGTAAAGTTAAGCTATTAAACATGTTGGCAAAAATAAAGTGGGGCATGGGGCAGGACAAAATGGTAAAATACTGCAGCACTTCAGAGTAACAGATTTATTTCATTGTGATCTTTTGCAGATCAAAATCCACTTCTTTAGATGCAAGGAGTACAAACACATGTGCTATATATTTATCCCCATTGTAGTGAGAGTCAAGTCCAGATGAGGATACTAAATACCGTATTCTGTTAAGGGACTCTTAATTGTTGCATCAGCTACCATGGATATTAAGAGGTGGACAGGAGAACTCCACAAGACATTACAAGTCGTTGAACCAGCACCACACTTGACAGAGTGACAGTGGATAGAATGGGCTTGCTCAGTGCCAAATTTGGAGAAGGATAGTCAGGTATTTTCAAGTTCTAATGTCTGTTAAAAAAAAAACCTTCTCAACCATGCTGCGATTTAATTTTGCAATAATATTTTTGGAGCTCACTCCAAAAAATTTGCTAGCTATTTTTCATAACTAGAATCCACCGGATTGCAAATCTTCATACATTATAAATACAGTACTAAAATATAATATTGTTTCTTGCCTGTATATTTCAATTACAATTCAGATAATCATTAAGCACTTAATTTCTTCCTTTCCAAATCTCTTCCTTTCAATTACACTTTTTTGTCTTGTCACACAGCCAGCTTCAATGCTTTCCTTTCTCTAAATATGTGTTTACTTCCTCTCCCTACCTTGCAGTTCAGACTCCATAGATTTTTTTTAAAAAAAAATCAAACTCTAAAAGTATTTTATGAGGTTCAGAGGGGTTAATACATTTTTCCATGGGAAACAGCAGTTTAAGTGAAATTGCAAGTTTTCAAACTGAAAACAAAGCAAATTAGATTCTACAACATGTAAAAAAAGGACCAAAGACTAGTTTTGTTGGCAACCTGCCATGTCATTAGAAAGTGGTGAAGCTTTTCTGCCTGCTAGGTACTGTGCTTCCCCAAAAATAAGACAGGGTCTTATATTAATTTTTACTTCAAAAACACATTAGGGCTTATTTTCAGGGGATGTTTTATTTTACAGTCATGTCATCTTCTTCTGGTTGCTGCACAATGCTACACAATTGTGGATGGCAGGCTTTCACTTAACTGGGGCATATTTTGGGGGTAGGCTTATATTACGAGCATCCTGAAAAATCATACTAGGGCTTATTTTCAGGTTAGGGATTATTTTCAGGAAAATAGGGTATTTTGACACTACTTGAACAATCATTCTCTCTAACAGAAAACTCATATGGTGAGGACCCCTTTATATATAAAGGAGTTTAATATATATATTAAAGGATATATTTTTTAAAAAGTCCTTTGTTTGAGGAGAGGGAATTGATCCCTTGGAGATATATATATCCTCTAATCCACTCTGCCTGCCTGTTTTGTAAACATACCGTAAGACCCATAGAAACTGAAGATTTTCAGAAAGAAAGTAAATAGAAATCCTAAGCTAAAAGCATCAACTGAGGTGAACACAACTCTTTTGGAAGCTGCATTATAGGAAATTATTTTATTTCAAAATACAAATATAACTGAGAAAAATATCTGACAAAAAAATTGTGCCGGACACTTTTAACTAGGATACGATATAATTTATGATACAGTCATTTATACCTTATAAATGGCTTCCAGGGCTACTTCAAATAACCACCTTTTGTATCAATGGATAACTTTCCCCACCCAGATGTCTATGGCAAGTATTCTTGTGAGAAGAATGCCCAGGTGAACAGATGTACTTTAAGTGCTCATGATTCTGTGTAAGAAATGTACACAAAAAAGAACTACCCAGTGGCTGAAATCCTTTGGCCTAGAGTAGTAAGTCACAGTAGAGTAGGTCCATTGAATCATTGGGGATTTGGTGAGTCAACTTCTTCACAAGTTCCACTGATACATTTGGCCTATTCTCTAGCAACAGGATTTCAGCCACTGGATAGGAATAGCTGAGACATGGGAAAAGTCTACAGGTTGGATGTAAAATGTTCCCTCTGTGATCAGAAAGACTTCTTCCACTCCTAGAAGGAAGCGAATCTTGCAAAGGCTCCCTAGAGTGCATTTGCACTATATAAGTTGTATTAGAACCACAGCACTTTAACTGCCATGGCTCCACCCTACAGAATCCTAGGATTTGTAGTTTGGTGTAATACTAAAAATTCTGCACTAGAGAAGGTGAGTGCATTCCCCTGAATTACAGCAGACAGTTCTAAGTACATCATCAAAATATATATTCAAGTACTCCTTAAAATGGAGTCACAGCAGTTGAAGTGGTACAGAGGTACTGTAATTACACTCCTACCAAAAATACAGTCCTACTCGAGGAAGACAGCAAGTTGTTGAGTCTTTCTTCCCCTGTACACTCCTTGTGCCATCTCATACAATTCCTGGTGATTCCACCAATCTTAGAATTTTTTAGGACACAAAAGACAATGCAGTGGGGGGGCTGTGAAAAATTATTCCTCCTTTCTACCCATGTGATCAAGCAGTCTGCAGATTATTTCCTTGGTTCTTTCAGCCAAAGAATCCGCAAATTACAGCAAAATGACCATAAAAGGGACAAAAATCTAAAAAAATGTTTAAAAAAGATTGGCACTCAACTATAAGACAAACCACCAATATGTGATGCATGTGTCTGATTTTCACTTGAAAATCCTTTAAAACTCGGAAGTCATGCAGCCATGACTTTACAGATGAATTACGGTATATACTCTTAAAGGCAGAATGTTGCCCATAAATGCCAGTAAAACAGGAAAACAGAGTAACTGTGAAAAATTATCTTCTCACATGATAAGCCTCTGGGGAAGGGGGTAAAAAGACTTGCCTGTTCGAATTCTTCCATATCTACTTCTCCATCCCCATTTAGATCAAACATCTTGAAAGCAATTTCAAAGTTCCTCTGAGGAGCTAGAGGGAAAGAAATACATTATAGAGATGAACACATGTGATGAAATAATAAGACAGAAGCAGAAAATTGATGTTAGGGTTGTATCAGCACTAAACGATTTTTTTCTTTTTTCTTTTTAGAAAACATCTGCAGCAGTTTTCAACAGCAGCTTGAATCTCTCCTAGTATATTTTGTTTGTTAATATATATCTCACATATATATATGTGAGAAAACATCTGCTGCAGATGTTTTCTAAAAAGAAAAAAGAAAAAAATCGTTTAGTGCTGATACAACCCATATATATATGAGACTAATGAAATCTTTCAATTAGCATAGCCAATGGTCACATTGACTAAGAGACACTAGGAATTTTAGTTCAAAAGAGTAACTGTTTTAAATTCTGCCCAACACTCGTCTTTAGCTTGTCTCTAATGGTTCCCTCCCAGAATTATGGGCTCTCGCTACATATAATTTCCTAAACTAATACACATGGACATCCATATGCAAAACTTTATATGCAATGTTCGGTCCTTTCCCATAATACAGAAGAAACTGAATGGGTGTATGACTGAAAACAGTAAGAGAGTCCCTGATATAAATGCATATAATGAAACAGAAATAGAATTCTGAGATTGAAAACATAGAAAACATTTTCTTGGGATGGCAAAATGGGAAAAATGAAGAGTCCAACACTTCTATCTAGACTGCAAGAAGAAACCCAACATGACAACCAAGTGAGGTGCAGGGAAATATCGAATTCTAAGTCCTTTCCATTTCAGGGACATACAGGCTTTTCACCCCCCTCAGGGTCATATACAGTTTGTATATATACCCTCAGAGGTATGAATGCATGCACAAACTGACACATGCTCACCAACACCGTATCTACAGTAATCTCCACACATAGAGTTGTTTACCTGATACTACTAGGCAAAATCAGAAATCAGGGAGCAACATGACTCCCCCCCCCCCACTGAGCAAATGTGCTAATGATGTGCCCAGTGGATTAGCGGACCATCCAGCTTTTCATATGTTTGATCAGCTGTGCTGCGGGGAAATGTGGGTGGGGTTCTGTTAGCTTTGGGAGATCAAAGGGGACCAGCAAAGGGCAGCTGATTGTGCACTGCTAGTCTACTTGAAAGTAAACCTTACTTTCTTCATCAAGATTTATACAGTAATCCCGGTAATTTCAGACACAGAAAAGTGGTAGATTAGATCAGTGGTTCTTAACGTGGGCGATAATGCCCCCCAGGGAGCGATTTCATTTCTCAGGGGGGCAGTAGAACGAAAAGGGGCGGTGTGAGGGCGCTGGAGCAGAAGGGGGGCGGTAGGGGGGCGCTGGAGCAAGCCAAACCTGTGAAGCCTTTTTACAGTGTGCATGAATATATATTTTCCTCCAATCTTAATTTAGTTTCAGAGTTTTTGTCTTGAAATTTTTAGTTCCTGCATTGCGGTTTGTTTTTATGCCCTTTTTATATTTCTTTTTGCTTCTTAAAATTCGCTTGCAACTAAATCATTAAATGTTACTTTTTGAGGGCATTTCATTTTCTTGGAATTCAATTTTTTCCAGGGGTCATTAGATTTAAGTGTAATTAATAAATAAATAAATAAATAAATAAATAAATAAATAAATAAATAAATAAATAAATAAATAAATAAATAAATAAATAAATAAATAAATAAATAAATAAGATATCATCACCATGGCGAGGGGGGCGATGATAACTTCCTCAATGGCTCAAGGGGGCGTTTCTTTCAAAAAGGTTAAGAACCACTGGATTAGATTAAGTATGGACTTCATCACCTCCTTCACAAATGTCATTAAAAGACTCATACCAAAAACAAACCAGAACCAAGACTGGACACAACCCCCCCCCCCCGCACACACACAATTTTGAGACATGCAAGAATAAAGCCGGAGACAGTTTTGATGTTAGTTGTAAGAAAAATTCCATATTAAAAAAATCGATATTGATGTAACACCTTTGATAAGCCAGTCTAGGGCACAACATATGGCCAAACTTCTGAACAAGAAAAATACACCATTAGACCGGGACAAGGAAGGTAGTATTCTAATATAGATTTTGGATGAATGAAATGATCCTTTCTGCTGTTCTTTATATTTTAAGCACCACTCCAGGAAAGGAAAAAGTGGATTGAATCTTTGAAGTGACATCTACGCTAGCAGACACCTACTGCTATTCTATGAAGGAAGCATGTCTCTGACATCTATATGATATTCTCCTTGCCAGGAAATATCTTGAAGTAAGAAAGCCCTGGGCCCACCAACATTCTGTCTCCTGCCCAAACTTGCATGAAAGCTGTTATTTGTATTCCCACACCAACTATCATCATATATCCCAGCCCCAATGCAGAATCTTTGCCAGAGGGTTACCATCTGGATAATGTCAAACGAAGCCAACGAGGGAGTTTAAACTCAGTCCCAATGCTTGTTTATATCAGGCAGCTTACAATGTGAGTCCATTCATGTGAAGTGGTTGTCTGCCTCTTCCAGGAAAGTGGAAAGCCCAGTTTGCCTCCAGCACAACTTGCTTTGCAGCGTAAGATAAAGGCACAACACAAATGACTAAGTGAGAATTCAAGAGTAGGTTTATTGGCCTTTCTCAAGCAAAGAATGCAACAACAGAACTGCAGAAAATAGCATTCTATGTCAAGGTATCATATACATAGAAACTGGTATCTGCTATCTCCCACTTTTCTTCTCTGTGGGCTTGGCAGTTTCTTTGCATATAAAATGTTAATATTTATTTTTGCTTTTAAGTGAAATGTGTACAAGAGCAAATACAATACACTGCCCAAATCAGTGATAACAACCAAGAAGAGCAATTGTCAATTTCCCTGTTCAGGATAAGATGACCTTAGATATTGGTGGACAAAAGCTTCCATTAGCCCTAGCCAAGAAAACCAATGCTAAGGAAATTGTGAGAATTGGAGTCCAACAACATCTGGACGGCCACAGGTTGCCCATGCCTAGCCAAAAAGCACTGCTCTTAAACAATAACAATAACAATAACTGTTGTTGTTGTTGTTGTTGTTGTTGTTGTTGTTGTTGTTGTTGTATACTGCCCATCTGGCAGCCAGGGCCATTCTGGGCTATTTACCAAAGATCTCATCATATTTACCAGGATCAACTGGGAAAACGCTGCACAGGATTTGAGCAAATATCTGCAGTTCAGAAACATAGTGCCAAAGCAAATGCCAAATATTTCTGTTTCAAAGAATTCCCACTGCTCCATCTTGTGCTATTCACAGGAGTATTAGGAATCCCAAACCATATAGAAAAAATTGAAGATTTCTTTGAATATTATCCATTACACTCTCAACTGCAGCGTTCTCTGGAAGACATCGTTGAAGTCATCATAATCACGCTCTATATATTCATCCAGAATAACTGTTATTATGTGAAACTTTAACAAACTAATTGACATTCTCTCTTGTCATTTGCATAGAAGTTGCACAGAAAAGTCTGCAAGTGGAAATGCAAGATAATTGTGGAAAAACCAGCCAATGAATAATTAAATAAAATAGAGGTTATTGCACATTTTGATGTTTCCTTCTGTCCTTCTGTTAAGAAACAGCAGAATATATGTAACATCATAGAGGGAAAAGGAATGTTTTCAGATTTCAGTCAAACTTAAAGATTTTAACTAGAGCACAGGATTCATTTACATGCACTGGGGGTAAATACAGCACACACAAAAAACCACCTCTTACCCATCTATGAAAATTGCACTGCTCTAAGTATACACCTATAGGGGTGTGGTGGCGCTGTGGGTTAAACCGCAGAAGCCTGTGCTGCAGGGTCAGAAGACCAGCAGTCATAAGATCGAATCCACGCAATGGAGTCAGCTCCCGTAGCTTTGTCCCAGCTCCTTGCCAACCTAGCAGTTCGAAAGCATGCAAATGCGAGTAGATAAATAGGTACCACCTCGGTGGGAAGGTAAAACGGTGTTCCCTAGTCATGCTGGCCACGTGGCAACGGAAACTGTCTTTGGACAAACATTTGAAAACGGGATGAGCACCACCCCCTAGAGTCAGACACGACTGGACTAAAAATGTCAAGGGGAACCTTTACCTTTAAGTATACACATCAATTTCTGAGAATATGTTTCTAAAACAAAACCAAATGAACCTTTCTTCATCACCTTTAGGCATCAGCTGTCTAGGTTACTGGCAGATTTCGGTGGATCCTCTGCATTGTACTGCTTAAGATATCAACCTGTTATCTGTGGTCTGCTGTTGCCAACAATGCTTGTCTCACCATCAGGATTCCACCCAATTTTGCTGCCTTTTATTTTCAGCAATCCCTCCTTGCTGGAGCTCCGTGCTTGGAAAGAACCATTTACAAAATGGGACTACATTCTGTCATGGACACCAGCTACCTAAGAATCCTCCTCATGAACACTTGTGCCTGATGCCAATACTGCAGAGTGCATTTGAGGGGAATGGCAGTGGCATACCACAGGGAAAAGCTAAATGTATCTGGTCCTTTTAGAATAGGGACGGGCACCTTCAAAGGTTCAGGGGCCACTGAGGCCCATCCTCAGACTTTGGAGGGTTGCACTAGCTCCAACAAGCCCTACACAGAAACAAACAAACAATTCTTATAAAATAGGATTTTAAACGACTAATAGCCCACCCTGGGACCTCTAGTGGCTGTAATTTATTATTTTTTAAATTTAAAACTTGTGACTGTGGGAGGGCCCTGAGATAGGCTCAAACTATGGAAAAAAATGTCCCCAGGCATTATTACTACATAACAATGTAATAATAAATGGGACTGTAAGACTGCTGAGGGCCCTGGGGGTGCGCGGCAGTTTCCACATCCCATTGTAAAAAACATGACACAGTGAATGTCAGCAGTTACACTATATGAGAGTTTCTGAAGGCATCAGAAAATTAGGCAGAGGGACGGGTGACATTGACATAGTTTGGTAATGCAAAATGGTGCAATGAGCAATTATATGGCCCATCAGCAGGTTGTCAGCAATGCTGAGTATTGGTGCTGGGTCTACTGGCAATTCTAAATGACTATAAAACTGCAAAGAAATGTGAACTTTTATTAGCAATTATTTAAAGGAAATAAACATTATTCTAGTAGCAAGCAAGGAAAATAGATTATCTGTGATTTATTTAATTAGAATTCTGGGAAAACAAAATTTGCTCCTAAATAATATTAATATCCACTGACAAAAAGTGATAAAATCTTTCATTTGGATAATACTGATTCACAGGCTAACAGATGGAGGAAATCACAATCAAAACCTCTAACGCGTGTCTCTAAAGCGCATAGGACATCCAGTACAAGTAATCTCTGAAGAGAATTTAGTTCAAAGCAGAATATTATTCCTCTGCACTTCTAACCTGGCCCCCACCATATTAGGAAGGCATAGGAATGATTTTCCTATCACCACTCTTCAACTTTAAGCCATTAAATTTCCTGCTTGAACAGGATTAGTTGCATGCTTTTATGGCAGAGCAAGGCTAATGCTGAAAAGAATGTACCTATTGAGTTTTCAGTAGAAACTGATAGTATTGAAGATTTATTCCACTCTCAAATGTTTGCACAACATTAAGATTAAATGAAGAAATGTGTGACTTGTTCATGCCAAGAACCTTCACAAGGTCGTATCTAAATTTTTTGTGAGTGAAAAGAGAGAAAAAAGTCATCCTCTACAATGAGGACTTCAAATGGAAGTGGACTGTGATATTTAAATGTATGTTTAAATGTGAACTTGGGACATACTGCAAGTGTACAGTTATATTTTAAAAAGAATAGGAAAATACATGTATATATGTGAAATAATAATGTTCCAAGAAGTATCGGCATTTTGTATACAAGACTGGTTCAAGGCCACCTCCTAAATGCTATATTTCCTATAAAGAAACTCTCTACAGAGAAAAAGTGTTGACATGCTACTTACACACAATTCCGTACGTAGTTGTGAAACTACTTGGTGTGATCAAAACAGCAGGAAAGTTGCTGTGTGCAACAAGGAAAACTCAAGGGAACACAACAATTACAACAACAGAAGTATGGTATTTCTGAGTCTGCAGAGATAAGCAGGAGGTTTGCAGGCAATGCACAGGGAGCAGTCACCACAATGTGGGCTAAAGGGGTCATTCTCTACAAGTCAGGTCAGGATGACTCAAGCAACAGGATGTGATGTGATTCCCAGTGTGGTTCAATGGGAAAATTCTCAATCAACAGTGCACCTGTGTCACAATGGCCAAACATAGTGTGAAAAGTGGCCACATCAAGGAGAGGGCATTAATATTGCTCCTAACTGTATTGTACTTCCTTATGATTTGCAACATCGGTGGGAGCTACAGTTCAATAATTTCTGGAGTCAAGATGATCCGAACAACAGGATCTGACCATGCTACCAACATAATATGAACATTCTCAGCTCCACAAATTTATGATGAATGACTAAACATGTAAGAAAAACTGACTAGAGGAGATGCAATATGGCAGCAAAAGAAGGAAGGAACAGAGTACTGGAAAGAAATGAAGTGAATCTCTTAGAAACAGTACTACAGTATTTTAGATTAAAAGTACCAGAATATCACAGCCATGTTGATTACGGGATTTTGGGAGAAGTAGTTTTAAAAAAGTAATGCTTTTGACATCAGACAAACATATGTCAAAGCATCTACTCTGTATTGATGTCATGTATTAGGAACCCTCTAAGGGCTAAGGGAAGGGTGAAAGCAAAGCCCGCAGGGTCAGGCGTAATTCTTAATAATTTGGACTCCTTTTCACCAAGCTGGATCCCAAGATTATCTGCTCAGGACTAAGCCCCAGATAAACTTCTTCTGAAGTCACAAACCAAAATCTCAAATCAGCCTGCCCCAAGTAACAACTTCCCAGACTTGATATAGCTTTTTATCTCCAGTCACTCATTAGAGAGAGAAACAGATGCAATTACAGGCTGTGTGATGAATTTCCACAGACTGTATCCATCACATCATCCAAAGGCTCCCCAACCTTGCTGTAAATCTGAATGTAAATCAGATGGCAGAGATTATTGGTGAGTTTATGTGGGTTTTCCCATGCAGCCCTAATGTAAATAATCTGTTCAAAGGCAATAAGTCAATGGCTGAAATCCTGTGCACGCAACTACACTGCGTAAGACTACTTATGTCGTCAGCAGTGGTGGTTTTTCAGAAATTAAACATTTTGTCCCAAAGCTCCAACATTTCTCGTCTAAGCCCTTTCATTGCTGAGAAACCATGGGAGCCGTAGTACCAAAAAGGAAGCTTTATTAGCTGGAAATCATTGCCATATGGTTTACTTTACTTGTGGTGGTTATGTTCAGTAATTAAAGATTTCCTCCTTCCTGACTATGAAAGGGATTACATGGGAAATTTGGGAAGGAAATACAAAGTGTTTAATTGAAAACAAACTACTGATGACATCATCAGCTGTACATAGCATAGTTGTGCAAAAAGGGATTTGAACCATTAGTTTGTTTAGGGTTCAGCTTAAATAATGGTTTACACTGATGCCGCAGCACTTCAACAAAATGTTGATGCTAGTAAATAAAACTATGTTAGCACTCCACTATTATAAAAATTATTTATAATGTCATATTATAATTTATACAGACACTGTTTAAGTTATAATATGTTTAAACACTGAAAGAGCAAAAAGATAAAATTGTTTCTTCAAAACCCATCCTCATGAACTCAATGATACATAAAATTCCATGGAAGGGAAGTATGAATATATTACATTTCTTCCCTTCACATCCAGTAAATCAAATGCATTATTCCAGCTAATATAAATTGAATATTTTAGATTGCTTGTATGCAATATATATTTTCTGGAAAAGAGAAAAACAATGTATTGTGAATTAAATGAATGACTCAACTGGAATGTCACAAGAACAGATCTATTAATTGGTAGCACCTCCACTACATTGCCACTCCTCAGTGATTCACCGTAGTCTTGAAGATACTGACGACCAATATGTTAAGTCAAATTCAAAATATTAAATAATGTCACATTTAGTACATATTCAGCCTGCATGCCTTGTACAGCTTCTTTCAATTGTATTAACCCATATAAACAATGTACTGTCCAATCCAATTAAGTACATGCTCAAAATCTCCCAAAGCCACTCTATGGGTCTCCTGAAATCTTTACCATTAGAAATGAAGAATTTTGCCTTAAATTATCCTAAATCCCATGATTAACTGAAGTAGACTTCACTCATGTTCTTCATGAAAATTCTCTACACCTACCGGTCACCTAAAGGCCCATCATAAGAACATAAGACAAGCCCTGCTGGATCAGGCCAACGGCCCATGTAGTCCAACTTCCTGTATCTCACAGTGGCCCCACCAGATGCCTCTGGGAGCATACGAGACAACTAGATACCTGTCTCCTGATACCACTCCCCTGCATCTGGCATTTTGAAGAACCTGTTGGCCATGCTGGGTTTGATCAAAGCCCAAAAATCCCACTAGCAGCAACTTTAATCACTTTTATCTGGATGCACACATATTGACAAATGAAATACAGATTTTTCCATATATATTAAAATACAGCATTTTTATCTTTAAAAAGAAAGAAAGAAGACATTATGAAATATTTTGGTCATACAACAGCATACAGTATTAGTTTAAACTAGCAATAAATATGTAGGTGGGTGGATTAAAGCTAAAGTGATGCAAATAGCTAAACTTATCTCTTCAAACTGCAAAAGAGAGATAAGGGACAGTGTTTAGATGAGAATAGGAGCCTTATCTTTTAGGGACATACATGAATTACTGGCTTGACCTTCAGGGGGTGGAGAGGGGGGGAAATCAAAACATAAGGACAACTTCCACAGTAAACTCACGCCGAAACTAAAGTCTTCTTGACTCAGCGCTGCAGAAACTGCTATTCTAGACCTGCCTTGATAGAAGGTGAGAATCCCTTAGTATGGCCCAATCAACATCATATTATAACACCCGCAATTAAATGTTATATAGTAATACGTTTACCAACCCATAATTGCTTTTTATCCCCTTTGTAACAAATACTATCATTCCCACCAATTCAGGAGTGTTTCATTTCTGATGGAAATAACATGTTGTTGATAAATGGCAGCTAACAGATGTTACGCTTTCTATCTTATTAAAGTTTAATTTAATAGAAGCTTCCCTTAATCAAAGGACATACAAAGAAGAACATGCTTACACTTTCTTCCATTTATAATCTATTATGACAATATGATTATGATTTACACCAAAAATAGACCATGCATAAACTACTGATTATTTTTGCAGTGTTACCATAGCTATCTTAACTTTTATAAATATAAAAGCAGCATTATTACTCTGGTGTTTTGTACTACAGGCCAGTGGCTTATAACATTTGATTTAAAAAAAAAAAGTAATTAGAGGCATCCATTTTTAGTTAGAGTTGAATAATGAAAAAGGAAATAATAACCTGTAGAAAATTCTACCTATGATGGTAACTATTATTTTGTTCCTAGTCACTTAAATATAATTTTACAAGCTTCAGCCTCAATGTATATTTTTGTAAGCCTTCACTACAGGGCAAACAGTAATGGGGAAGTTAGCTTTGATGAGAAGCAGACTAAAATTTCTGAGCCTGGATGTCCAAGTCTCAGCAGTGGTCAGAAGTGCTTTTGCACAATTAAAACTAGTACATTTCCCATTCCCGGAAATGTCTGATCTGGCCACAGTGACACATGCCTTAATTACTGGATTACCGCAATGCTCTCTATGTGGGGCTGACTATGGAAAGTGAAGTCTGGAAACTTCAGCAGGTCCTAAATGCAGCAGCCAAGCTACTGACTACTCGGGCAGATTACAGGGATCACATACCCCCCCCCCCCCCCATTACAGCAGCTTCAATTGTTGCTGATCTGTTTCCAAATGAATTCAAGCAGTTGATTTTAACCTATAAAGTACAGGTTTATAAAGTATCAAGCAAATACCTAAAAAGTATGATATCTGCTTGATTCTTTTTAGTTCTTGTTTACTAGTTGTTAGCTTTTATACTGTCTTTTAATGATGTAAGCTGCCTTGGGTCCTTTTAAGGAGAAAGCCGGGGTAAAAATACTATAAACAAACAACATAACGTAACGTAACACAGCATAAAGTTTACTGAAGTCAACCTCCAAGTCCCTGCTAGAGACGTTCCACTGAATCCATTGCACAAACCCAGTCAACATCTGTGTAATTCACATGGATACAATGAGTCTACGCTGTCTGGGACTTAAGACTGCATTTCAGGCACAGTTTTCATCCATCCAGACAGATAATCCTGTTCAAATCCATTAATCCTGTTCAAATCCATTTACATCAGTAAGCTACCACATCTTAATTTATCCTTTAGGTATCACAAGGAACACTTCCAACCCCTTCCCCATTTAGAACACCGGGGCTTAGAAGATTGTAACAGAAAAAGATAAAAAAACCCCAAAGCATTTTAGTGAATTCTGCAACTGCCAATAGTGTGTGTATTGAGGAGTTTATGAGTAAGAGACACCAAGATCACTAGACCAGTTTAAACCATGGTTTACATCTATAGGATGACTGTTCCCTTTTGGATGTATACACAATGTAGTGGGCAAAAGAAAATGTGTTCTGTCTGTCTCTCTTCCTTTCTCCAGTTAATAAAATTAAGGACATTTCAAAGAGAATAGGTCACACTTTGGCCTCCTCGGACAATATGAAATATAACTACTTGTCTATAGTCTTGAGCATTGGAAGCTGCTCTGACTGGGATCACTGGGATTTACTTGTAATTTAATAGGGTTAGGACTGGGGAATAAAAGCAATAAACTAAGCATTCAACTTCTGATGATTCTGTCAGTATCATGTTTCCTGTATTATTTTCTTGGACTGCGAGTCCAACAAATAAATCTACCACCAGTCTGAATGCAATTTCTCTTAACTCATTTCTGAGTAGGTAAAAAGGAAATTCCATCTCATTTTATTTAACCTTGTACCTCACTGCATTGGAAATTCAAACCTTCCTGATAAAAATTCAAATTGGGGAGCAGCCAAAGCAATGAAGCCAGTGCAGGGCCCTCCAAGCTATTTTACTTTAATGTTCTTTAACAGGAGCCTGAAAATACTGACATATTTTTAAAAGATATTTTATTATCTCTTTTGAAGAAAAAAAATCATGGAAACACGCAGCAGACTACAAAAACAACACTGTATGAGAGCAGCAAATTACTTATAAATAAAATATGGTGACAGACTTCATTTTCAATGCAGTGAGCAAACTGCTTGTAAAATGCTAATGTGTTTTATTTAAGACCTGGCCAACTGATGAGCACTGCAGTAATAGCAAGAAAAATAACTACAACTGAGTTTCTCAGGATAATTGGACTAATGCTTCAAATCCCTACTCTTTTAATAGCATAGGATATCTACTTAGAGTAGACTGCATGGGTTTCAGAAACATCAGTATAAGGGGGCCACAATGAAAAACGATAGGCTATTCTAAAGCAGAAGGGAGTGAAGCTGGCAGACAAAACACTGCAGATAACATCAAATATCTTAATTTTGGCATTTAATTTTCCTTGCTTGTAATTAGATTTCAAAGATGAGCACAGTTGTGCTGAGTGGTGACAAAAACAACACAATGTAGCTTATTAAATCTGAATCTAACTATAGCCATGACAGATCTCATTTTCTGCACCATCTATAGATTTTTTTAAGCCCTTATGAATGTGGGATATTGTGCTTCTGTACCCATGAAAAAGCCAGGAAATGGTCTGGAGTTCCTGCCCACATTGCCAACACGAAAAGGCATGTCAAACTTTACATAGCAAAGGGCAGCCCAAATGTTGACAACACCAATGGTAGCAGTCAAGATGGTCTACAGAATATCCTCTTCTGCTCATTACCATTCACAAATAACATCACACAAGGGAAAAGCCGCCTAGAGTGGTCTTATAGGCCAGATGGGCAGGGTATAAATAAATAAATAAATAAATAAATAAATAAATAAATAAATAAATAAATAAATAAATAAATAAATAAATAAATAAATAAAATAAAATAAAATAAAATAAAATAAAATAAAATAAAATAAAATAAAATAATAAAATAATAAAATAAAATTCCAGAAGCTCACTCCATTTTTCAGGATTTCAGGCAGAGTTCTTACTGAGTCCTTCCCAGAGATGCCAGGTTGAACTTGACACCTTTTTGCATGCATTGCACTGTTCTGCCACTGAACTATGATTCTTCTTCACCCAAATGCCATCTGCATACCTATCTTTCCACGTGTTCTTAGGAAATTCATACTGGGAAGGTTTTTACACCCTTTGTTGCTGAGTACAGAACTAAAAAGAGGGGTCAACAAAAAGGTCAGCCCAGTATTCGTAACACATTTGATGATACAATTTAAATGTTCAAAATGCTTCACAAACATTATCTCAATATACAGTATTACAGACAGAGAACGTATTATGGCTTATCTAGGGCTGCATGAATTCATGGCTAAGATGGGAGATTTGAACTGGGGACTTTGGAACTCACAACTTACACCCATAGTCACTTGCCACACCAACTGACTCCACACTAATCCAAAAGAACAGCCCATAGCAGAATCAGACTCCAAAAACAGACCTGAGGGAGGGGAGTTAACCATTTCATGTAGGCATCAAGTACAGCAATATGATGGACAGGAGACAATACATAACTCTATTCCACAATAAAGATCCTTAATCAAGGCTTTGCTCTGCTGGCCTCTAGACATGTTTGAGATGGACCCCAATCATGGAGAGGACTGTTCAGTGATGGGCCTATCTATAGAAAAATTCTCCACTTCTATTTGCCACAAGCCTAGCATGATTAGCCTGCAGGTGATAGGTGAAGACATATTGTTTTTTGTTTTGTTTGAAACCCAAGCATCTAGTGGTTTGTTTGTTTGTTTGTTTGTTTGATTTTTACCCCGCCCCTCTAGACAACGTCTACTCGGGGTGGCTTACATAAGTTAAAACACGTTAAAATAGCATATAAAATGCAATTATACAATTAATTCTAAGCAACAGATTTCCAAGATGGCAATACTCAAAAGAGGAAAAAGAAAAAGAAAGAGAAAATGACTTAATTGTCTGGGGGGAAGGCCTGTTTAAATAACCAAGTTTTTAATTGGCTTTTGAAAACACCCAGCGAGGGTGCCAGCCGAATTTCAGCAGGGAGTGTGTTCCACAGCCGAGGGGCGACCGCCGAGAAGGCCCGGTGTCTAGTTTTCTCCTTCCAGGCCTCCCTCGGTGTCAGTCCCCTCAGCCGTCCCTGCTGGCTATGTCGGGTGATTCGGGTAGATCTGGGCGGGAGGAGGCGATCTGCCAAATATTGAGGTCCCAAACCGTTTAGGGCGTTATATGTAATCATTAACACTTTGAAGGTGATGCGGAAATGAATAGGTAACCAGTGCAGTGCAGCCAGAGTGGGGGAGATGTGCTGATATTTTCTTACCCCACTAAGAAGCCTGGCTGCTGCATTCTGGACCATCTGAAGTTTCCGCATGAACCTCAAAGGCAGCCGCACGTAGAGTGCATTACAATGGTCTAATCTCGAGATTACGAGAACAAGGACTAGAGTAGTGAGGCTCCCCCCATCAAGATACGGCCGCAGCTGGGCAATCTGCCATAGATGAAAATAGGCAGAGCGGACCACGGACGCCACCTGGGTTTCCATGGTAAGCGCCGGGTCCAGATGTATCCCCAAGCTGCAGACCTCACTCTTTGCGACAAGGGTTGTCCCTCCAAAGGAGAGGGAGTCACCTATGCCGCTGATGGAAGGGCCACCCACCCTCAAGACCTCCGTCTTGTCTGGGTTCAGCCTCAATCCATTTGACTGCATCCATTCCAGTACAGTCTCCAGGCAGCGCTGGAGGGACCGGACGGCATCCACTGAAGTTGGTGTAAAGGAGATGTAGAGCTGTGTGTCATCAGCGTACTGATGACACAATTCCCCACACCCCCTGTTGACCCCGCCCAGTGGCCTCATACAGATGTTAAACAGCATTGGGGAGATGATCGACCCCTGTGGAACCCCACAATTGAGATTCCACGGGGCCGAGACATTCTCCCAAAGCTGTACTCTCTGGGGGTGGTCCTCCAGGAAGGAGCGGAGCCAGGCAAGTGCCAGGCCACTGACTCCCAACTCGGAGAGCCTCCCCAGGAGGATACCGTGGTCGACGGTATCAAAGGTGGCTGAGATGTTGAGGAGGACCAACAAGGACATATTGCCCCCATCGGCCTCCCTCAACAAGTCATCCAACAGTGCGACCACTGCCGTCTCTGTACCATAGCGCGGCCTGAAGCCCGACTGAAATGGGTCCAGAGCATTATGGCCTCCCACTAGTACTGCTCCTCATGCCTTTTTGTGGATTGTTGTTGTTGTTGTACTATTACCATATAGTTAGTACTGATGGGAGCATTAACTCTGTTACTTCAAATATTACTCAAAGCAGCACTGGGGACATGCAGGAAGAAAAGCAAAACAAACATAAACATAAACAAACAGAATAATAGCTTGAAAAACCCACTCTGGTTCAGGGAAAATGAAGCAAAAAGGTTCCTCTTCTAATCAGATTATGTGCGGGCAGGGTCTTTGCTAAAGAAACCTCGGAGTGCTGGTAGAATGAAGGGCCTGCTCTTTACTCCTGACCGTTTCTGAAAATAGCCATAATGCACACCCTTTAGCACACCTTTGTGTCCACTTGGGTGAAGGCAAGGAACATTAAGATAAACTATAGCCATTCCTGCAGCAGCTGACAAACCAATAAATGTAGACTGAACACATTTAAAGACATCCAGGCCCATCAACTCTTGCCAAGACTGATCTATGACTGAGTTATATAAACAAGTTGCTGAGAAGTTCAGTTACATCTTACCTGTGAGCAGCCTAGTTTGTTATACAAACTAACATCACTGCTAGCATAGTCAGAACTATATTTCTACAGATCTATTAATACAAAAGCATTTTGACCATAAAAACTTTATACTGAAAATGGCACTTTTTTCTAAGCAAACAAACAAGGGTTGAAATCATACATTAATAGTATTTAAGCATTTTTTAATTTTAAAAAAGCCAAACTGTAGCAAAGTTCCAAAAAAATTTACTTACTGGAGAGAACTGTTGTGAGGAAGATATAGTCAGAAAAGGATATGAGGCCACATTCTCCAAGAGCATAAAAGATGCTGTCTTCATCTGCAAACTTCTCACGTTCCTGGGAGATTTTCTATTGTAACAGATCAAGAGTGCCACGATCCCAAAAGAAGAGGGGTGGGGGAGGAAGCTCAGTAAATACAGGATTATAGCTCTTACACTTCTAACGTTGCCTCCAACTATCCATTTTCCTAAATGCAACCCTCCTGCTTCCCATCCCAGACACTTTTCCAGCCTTTAAACCTATCAGATATTTCTTTACAACTAGAAGATAACAATGAGGCCTTATTCTCTTAGCAATGATCCTATACATATTCACTGAGAGAAAGGCCCATGGAACATCATGGGGCTTAGTACTGAGTGATCAATCATACATAAAATCAAATTGTTAATATCTCGAGTCCCAAATTGACTACTCTCAAGATATGCCTTATCACCGTTCTCTGCCAGCCCAACAGTTTGAAGGTCTTCCAGAAGTTCTCTATCGCTTTTTTTTTTTACAGAGAAACAGAAAGAATTTCAATGGCATTTGGCAAATACATCATGAAGGTAGTTTGTTTAAACCACCCTCGTGAGGTATTAGAACAAGGAATTGGGTACCTCTGCCTTGAACAAGCTAAATATCAACCACGTTCATGCTACTCAGTGAAGCAGTCATGTCTGTTGAACCATAGATACAACGGTGCCCATTTCTTAACCATAGTTATTCCATTGGGAGTAGGTTGCAGGACCTGGTGTTAACCACAGTTTTAATCACACATTTGTGTTAACCTATACATTGGTGGAAGCCATGATTCATGCTACCTACAGTTCCCCTACAATGGCATTCAGCAACTGCAACTCTCTAGATGATTTTCAGCAAGTGCACCTCCAATAATCCTTCACCATGACTAAGATGGCTAATATTTATGCTAGCTGCATGTGAAAAACATCTGGAAGGCCACAGTTGCTCATCCCTTCCCTGACACCAGAAATTATGACTGGAAGCAAGTGTGCAGACAATAGTTTCAAGGGTTACAAGGTTAATACACAAATCACACAAAACTGTTGTTAACAGCAGGAATGGAAGAAAAGTGGGTTGTTTGAGAGAAAGAACTGGGATAAAAAAACATAAGCCTGTGGCTCACGTGTGATCTCACAACCACGGTTAATAGAATGACAGTATAACATCCATATCAGATCATGGTGAACTAATCAATTTAGGGTAACATTTATGCAGACAGTATCCTTCTGATAAGGATACCATTTTCCCCCAGGACATATGTGAGATTAATTGCTAAACTAAAGGAAACAAAAACATTTTGTCTTCTGAAGTTTTAAAGGCCAGAAAAGATGCACAAAGTGGGTTAGAGATTGGGTTCTAAGTTTTTAGTATGGCAAACTATTTCAGAAGAATTAGAAGACATGTCACACGCATACACACTGACACACACACAGAGACATACATACAAGGGAAAGAAAAATATTAAAGGATCAAATGGAGTTGTAGTTAATGGGGTTGAAAACATGCAGGTACAGAAACAAAGAAATTGCAAGCTTGAGTTGAGGAGCACTGGTAGGGAACAAAGGACACCAGCAACAGCACACCAGGGTCCACTTATACAACTGTTCCCTATCTGTTACCTCTGTCTAGTGAGGATCCCATTATTTCAAGATAAAGGAAAGACAATTAGTTAAGCAGTGACACTGAAACCACAGTGAAATCATCAGAGAATATTTTGATTTGTTACCTCTGAACACTGAGAAAAATATAGAGCAATTAATCATTTCAATTATTTTATGTTCTCAATTAATAAATAAGGGCAACATATTAAGCAAATATTGGTTGTCCCAGAAATCTAGACGCCTTTTAAGGGCTCTTATCTCATTTCTGCCTTAGAGATGTTGTTGTACTTCAACTGGAAACAGCCTACCAAAAAATTTTTAGATGAAAGTCAGGCATTATCTGGTCCCCACAGTGACAACGGAAAAAGAGTAATCACAGCAGATCATAATTACATACAGTAATTCTAATTAAACCCACATTCTATCTGTCTTTTGCAGATTTGCACATTATTTTTATTTTCACAACGTAAGACCATCAAAATGTCAAGAATTTGTAACTTAAGTCAGAAATATTTAACAGAACATACATTTTTAATGATACTCCGAATGCATTCTAATGACAAGGAGGATTAAGTGGCTTTTCAGTCAACAAGTGTTTGCTCCTTAACTACCTCATTTTGGTTTTTTTCTTTTAATATCATTACCAGGAAAGAGTTATACAGCTGAGCTTCAGAAGAGCAACAGGGTGCTAATTATGCTTATGTTTAGCTTCCAAGACAAGTTTCTTAAAACTATGTCTCTATAATCCTACAGCCTACTTTTCAATGACACATTATGAGAACACATTTAAAATGGGGGGTATATGCTTGGATTCATATGCAATCAGATGGGATGGATGACTCTTCACAACTTTGGACAGGAAATGTTATTATTGCTTTTGCTTCTAAAGATCCACTCTATTTACAACAAGGTTTGCTTTGCAGCTGTGTGTACTATTCAGTAAACTCATCCAAAGCACTGCTTGGCACTCGGACCCGGCCACACTGTTCCTAGGATCCAGGATGTGAAGTCTGCCACTGACGAGATCACCTTCCTGTGCCACAGTTCTCATGAAAAAATGATCACAGATAAGTCCAAAAGACACAGGGAGACCGCCAACTGGAGTCTCCTGAAGCCTTTTGCTGGGGTCTGCATATATTCCCCACAGCACCATTCAGTTCCATTTTTTCCTTCCACTCTAGTACCTCTTAAAGAACCAAAAATTCATGCAGAGTTTCTACAGCTGTGATCATAACCACATTTAACTTTCAAGTCACAATTTGACTGGGATTTTTTTCTCAAAGAAGGCTCCACTTTGTTTAGCAATAGCAATTGGAATTTTTTTAAAAAAAACTAACCCAAAGAACCCACCAATAAGCCAATCATACTTTAAAAAAATTGTTTTAGATCGGTTTCCTCCCAGGAGTATGGTATATTCCTTCTTTAAAAAAATATTAGAACAAGAAATGAACAACCTTTATCCATAACTGTTCGGAATTTACTCTGCCCAGCTTTTACTCATCCCATTTCTTTTCTTGCACAGAGAGCAACAGCAGTTGACATATAATTATTGTTTAAATTTTGTCAGAATACAAGATGCACTTTTGTATTATGGATCCTGAACATCACATTCCAGTAGAGCTTCACATTGCTACTCCCAGCTGCAATTCTGTAAAGTGTATTAATTATATATGCATAAAAGCAATTGATCTGTAAAACAGAATTTTCTGCTGAAAATAAAACTGAACAATTTTCTGCTGAAAATAAAACTGAACTTTTATGAATCTCAACACCATCTTCATCTTATCATCCTTGCTTTTTCAGACCTTACTGCACAGTGCATTTACTTTTTAAATCAATGTATTTAAAAAAGCAAACTAACATGCAAAGTGTGAAAGAAACCAAAGCAGAAGATGTTAATTATGCTAGCTTTGACCTCATATATATGAGAGGTATCCTTAATATCTGTCTGATTAATAATCAGTAAAGTGACTTCAGCGCAAATCTTCACACTTAAGGCTGTTCCTTTATCAGGATGTGAAGTGAATTTCCAGCATTTTTAATGCTAATGTAAGTTTGTCAGCCAAATTAAGGAGTAAACAATTTCCTTTCTAAAGCTCCTGGCTTGCAAAAATAGATAACTCTCTCTATCAGCTTTGTGTACTTCCACATCAATCAACAGAGCCTGTTCAGAGTGTTGCCTGAAGTTCACTTTATAGCCAAGTAGGCAAAAGTCAACAATTTATTAGCATAAACATTTCTGCATCCCGGAATGGTGAAATCCTGTTAGAAACAAGCATACAAGACAAGCATACAGACATTCACACATGTCAGTTTAATATCCTTTCATTAAATATATCAACACAAGCAAGAATATGTATATATAGCAAAAGAAGTGAACAATTCAGTTTCTGCCAGCTGAGTGAACAATCAAAGCAATGTTTCTGGCAGATGCTGCTGTACATAGACCATGCAGGAAAAGTGAATAGCTATTTTAAGACAAAACAAGAGCCGTCCTGTCAAAATGACAGCATACAAGCATGTGAATGCCCATTTTGCCCAATGAGTTAAAGAAAATCATGGTAGGCAATGCTTCGAAGTGTTAATTTTCCAAAGTGCTATGGTGATGTAGTTCCATAGTCCCGCCACTTAGAAGAAGAAGAAAATTCTGCATGCATTCTTCTAGTTTATTCAACAAAGCTACGACATCGGAAAGAACTGCCATGTTGAGACATGGAAACCAGAATTTTCATCCTCTTTCAAGTATTACTAGTGCTGGAATCTTGAGCTAGGAAACCTCCCTCCATCTTTCAGCTAATGAGGGGGAAAAGACCCAACAAGCTAGGGATGATCCATAGCTCTGGGCAGATCCAGAGCTTGGAAATATTACTTTTTTGAGACAACAAGTTTCAGAATCCCTATGATATTGCAATAATTATATGGAAGAGAGGTATTTTCCAAAGTTATTTTGGAAAAAAGTTACTATCCTAACCCCTGGAAATAGAACAGTCATAAAATCCATTTCCTTGGCTGGACAATTCAAGTCAAGTCTCCAGGTTCTACACTGAGAAGAACCATATGTTTATCAATACTTACCCCAAAATATCTGGAATTTCTGCATCAATTTTGCTCACAGGAATATAGGAAAATGCCTTTTACAGAATCCCAACTATTGAGCTGTTTGTCTCAATACAGTCAACACTGACAAGCAGAAGCTTAATACAGTATTGTTTTGCAATACAGTATGTCTGTATTGACACACTTAAAAAAATCTGTAGAGATACAATATTACTCCATTTATGTGACTGTACTTAGATAATATTATCCAAGTGTCCTTTTAACAAGGGCTAAAATCCTGCCCTTCTAAGGGTACATTAAGTTGCACTAGAGTAGGCCCAATGAATCAGTAGGGATTTTGCAACTCAATTCCTCTGTACAATTTATCGATTCAAATAGTCCTATTTTAACCACAACTTACTGTGCTAAAGTAAGTCACAACTATAGTAGGCCAATTTGAATCAATGGAACCTACTACTGTACTTACGTACTACACCAAGAAGCCAACTGGATTTCATCCAATATGACCTATTAGCTCATATTTTTCACTCCAATATGTCCTATAAATTTGTATTTTTCTCTAAAAACACATGCACAATATTGCTGGTTGCCACAATGCATGATTCATGGCAGCTTCCACAAAAAATCCTGCAATCAGGGAAAACAGAGATCTAACTCTGTCTGTAAAAGATTGGATCCAAAGCCATCCTTCTACAAATGGGAAAGCTCCTTCTGTTCAGGATCTAGTGATTGCTTCCCTAGAAGAAAGGATAAGACACAGTGGTGCCTCACTTAACGACAGCAAAATAATGTTTTAGTAGGCAAAATCCGCTTTGCGACGATCGGTTCCCTGCTTAAAACAGCTGATTGTCGGGTCTTCAAAATGGCCACTCACTGTGTAAAATGCCTCCCCGCTGTGTTTTTGGACGGATTCCTTGCTTTACAGGCACCGAAAATGGCCGCCCCATGGAGGATCTTCGCTGGACGGTGAGTTTTTCAGCCCATTGGAACGCATTGAACGGGTTTTCAATGCGTTTCAATGAGATTTTTATTTTGCTTAACAAGGATTTCATTCTACAGCGATTTCGCTGGAACGGATTATCCTCGTTAAGTGAGGCACCACTGTACTAGTCTCCTACAAGTTCTCTCTCCAAACTATAGCGTCTCAGTGCCCTTTTGTTGCTGTGGAAGGGACTTCCAAGTCTCCAGAACAGCACAGGAATGGCACAGAAGTGTCACTCTGCCCGCTTCTACTAGCACTAGCACCAGCAGAACCAAGCCAAATACATATCTGAATACAGTCTAATTGGTTTTTAACTTATTTGGGGAATTCTGTCCATAATATGAATGCCTAAAAATAATGACCAGGTGGCAACCCTCATTTAGTCATCAGCAGGAGTTTTAAGAGCTAAGCCAAACCCATGACAACATTATTTGATACATGAAATGACCAACTTGATGAGCAGAATTTGTATATCTTAAACTAGAAATGTATGTAAAATTCAGCATTTGTACAGCATCACAAAGGAAGGAGGTGAATCTTCAGTGACATTGCCCATGCCTTTAATGGTAATTTTTTAACGTGATAATCTTAAGCAATCAATACACAGTTTCCTTCTCCAAATCTAAATAATGCACACTGCCAAACATGAGAAGCAAAACTGTATTCTGGTAGCTTCATAAAAAAAACAAGTACTTTCTCCCAAACCATAACAATTTAGGCCTAGAAGAGTTTTTTTGGTATACTGTGCAGTATTTCAGAGAAGAGAGTCTGCATAATCATGATGGGGCAGGAGAGATTTGTGTGTATCTAAAGTTCACTGTAATGTCCTTCTCTTTCAGTCCCTGCTGAACTCTTCAATATTGCCAACTGCAGAATACACAGAGAATTCAGTGTCATTTCCTTTGCATTAGCAGTCAAAACCCATATTCTAAATAGTATTTATTCCTAAGGCAGAAGCTGGCAGTAAGCAAGGCCTCAGTCATTCAGTTTACTGAGAACTGTTTTTCAGGAAATATGCAAAAGGGTAGGCTTAATGGTAGGAATGGTTAAAGGCAAAAGAGGAAGGCCAGCACCCTCTTGCATTATGTAACTGTGTAAGGGCAACTACACAGGTGTTGCCTCCACTCCAGCAGATCTTCCCTTTGCACAGTTGGTATTCCACAGGATGCAAAACCGATTAAAATTAAAGTCGCTGGATCAGGAAACCCATATGTGATTGCTTTCACACTTCAAATAAGATACTGTACTGGCTTGTGTCATACAGAAAGACTTAACTGAGTCAGGGGTGGAACCTTTGATCATCAGAGGGGTTTGTATATCTCCATTGGAACAGCAGAATGACTATGCAGACTCTCCTTTTCTATCTATTCTATCCTTTTGATATAAAATGGAGTTCACAAAAGGATTAAAGCACAACTTATTGGTGACGTTCAGCGGTTAGAAAGAGAAACGTACATGTACTCTTTTACAGCACCAGAGTAAGTATCCATCACCATTTTTAAAAAGCTGCACCTGAAACACAAGACTAACATTCTGTAGTCAAGAGGAAAATGATACCGATGTCTCAAAACTCTTGACAGGCAGCAAGAACTGATCATGCAAGGGGGGAAACCCTTGCAGAGAAAGCAAGAAGGAAATGCTTCTTCAAAAGGGACAGCATATATTTTACATTCCCCATTACTGGTTTCTCCCATCAACAAATGGTTCTGCACATCTGTTCAAACAATTTTTTTCTTCAAAGAACAATTTGTGCCATCATATCTCCTGTTTATTCTTTCCTTATACACTCACTTTCATCTTCTCAAAGGCCCCATAAACTCATTTTAGTTCTTTTTTTTAAGAACGTGGAGGGAAGGACATGCACAGAATAAGGATTTCCAATATCAGAGTAGAAGGTCAATGACAGAATTGCCATTGAGCTTTGAGAATCTCAGCAAAAAGAATGAGACATTTACGTAAATGTGTAAGGATTTATTGTTAACAGATCAGCAAACTGTTTTGAGTGCTCTGCACACTTCATTTCTGTAAAGATGCTACCAGATATTATTATGCCAGACAGCTAGTTGAATCATACTGCTTGAACAAAGGAATTTGGCATGCTAGGATCTGCCCCATAAATCAAGGTTGCCCTGTCAATTTTATCCATTTTGGTGCACACATTGATTTTGCCCAAGGAGGAAGCCACAACTAATGCAGTCTGGAGATACCAGCAGCCTACAAAGGACACTACTACCATCTACAATATTCTCACTTTCACTCATCCATATAAATTTTCATAGACTTTTTTTTACACTAAGGCTGCAATTTATGCGTATTTACCTGGAAGTAAATGCCACTGAACTCAATGGCTGAAATTCTGTTGAGCAGTTATGCAAATGGTGTAACGTTCAGAAGCACACTGCCATAAATTAAGAAATCTCTGTAGACAGATTTAATTACAGCAATTTCTTTAAAAAGTTGCACTGTTTTTAAAGTTGTGCAGCAGGATTTCAGTTAGTGAGACTTATTTCTGGACTAAATTCAACAGTACACATCTTCCTCCTGCAACGTCCACTTCTATTCCTGGCACTGCTCCAATTCTTTTTTGTGGACTATACAGGGAAGACGAAACTTGTTCTTCCAGCAGCATCTACTCTTCTGTCTGTCAGAAACCACCAGATAAAATCTTCTGAGTAAATATGTGCAGGACTGCACTATAACTGGGTGTATAAAAGCAGAGTTGGAACTCCCAACTTTTGGTCAATTTTACATAAGGAAGTCAAGGTAAGAAAATATACTTGGCATCTTCAAAGGAAGCCTATAGATGGTTATGGAAAAAACTGAAACTTGAGAATACTTTATGCTGACAGTCTAATCTCTGTCCCAAGTTTAAATGTAAGAAACCATCTTCTGATTTAATCTGATTTTATATGGTGAGTTCATGGTGAATCCAGCGAAAAAATCAGGAAAAGACTGAGAGCGTAGGGCCCTTTAAGAAAAAAAGTGTAAAGATGTTTTCATCAACATGGGCACTGAAGACTTTCAAGGTTATTTTAAAAAATCATGGATAAGGGTTTAGATGAACTCAGTGATAAGATTCCACATTAAAAAAACTTTGCTCAAAGAAAGGAGCAAGTTTATCAGTGTTCTAAAAGGCCTCCCAAATGATTTATGAATAAAAGGGTTAAAATAGCTTTAGGGTAATACCTTAAAAAGTGTAATTGCTGTTTGATGCCTGTCTGTACAGGTGTTCAAATGTCAGAAAGCTTATGAGTGCATCATAAAAAGGCCTCTTAAAGTATTGAAATGATGGTAAAATTGTGTCCTATTTGTGTAGGCCACAATCTGTCATATTACAAAGGGAGTGTCAAGGGCGTGTTCTGTCACTGCTTATTCCACAGGTATACACATTTGTCAGTAGATGTAACTACAGTGGAAATGATGCAATCTTGTTTAAAAGAACTAGTCAGCATGCAGGACCTCTCTCTTTTGAAAATACCTTGAGGCTTTAAAAGTGCACTCAAGATATAAACACCAGCAAATGGTAAAGGGCCAAAGAGCATTATAAAGAGATCACTACATTTAATTAGAAACATATTTCTGTCATTATCCTGCCATTTCCCGAATTCCCTCTGCACCTTTCGGTTAATATTCTGATGTAAGAGGCACAAGGTATGAATATTAATAAGACAAAACATTATCTCTGCAGATTGGTGGGGTTTAGCTCTCTCAGGCTAACCTCAGGAAGACTGCCCTTGTACACTTTTATAGCTGTATAAAATATACCAGTTAAGTTAGCCAGTGTAACTTTGTTGGGGCACTATGCAAGCCTTCAGATTAAACATTTTCACCTCTCTTCAGGGTTCAGTAAACCCCCATAATGCCAGATGAAGAAATCTGCGTAATTTGAAAACTCTTATGCTCCAAAGTTACCACTTTGCTATCTTCCTGTCTTACACTCTTTTATACTATACAGCTGAAGCTAGATTTACTCAGTGTCTATAGCTGTCTTTCAGCCCTTCACATACCAGATATACAGTAATTTTAGAAACCTTTTTTTATCTGATCAAGATTCTGTAGTTCTCTTTTTAATTCTAGGAATATTTGGAAAGCAAAAGTCACTGGGGCAGAACAAACTGCATGGGTCTTTTCCCCCTCAACCTCCATGAGGCTGGACTCCAAAGCCTTCCCTCTCACTTCACCCAAGGAATTCCGGGCTTCCAAACATTAGTGCAGGAATGTGGATGCAGTGGGTGCTCTGGGGATGTAGGGTGCTAGGAGAAAGAAAAGGAAAGCAAGTTCGAAACTGGGTATTGTGTTAAATGCAACTTTGTGTTTAACATGCAGGGGTTTTTTGACTTGCAAGTTTTGGGACACTGATAATTAAAGGAATCGTAACAGGCAAGAAGAGAAATTTAACCATCCATTTCCATGCTGTGGTACAAGAAAAGGGCAGTAAAGATGTTTCCTATTAGTGCCTGTAGAAATTATTTGTTGTCTATTTATTTAACCTATGTGTTATATACAAAGACAATCTTGTGTCTAGTTTGGCCAAAGTCACTTCACCTTTTCTCATTTGATTTTGAATAGACATCCTTCAGTCTCGAGAGACTATGGTAAGGTGCTCTGAATGGAGGACTTGGAACAATGTGGCTGAGAAGGCCAATGCGAGAGTGACAATCCCTTCCACACTGGAGACAAATACAATCTGCCCCCTGTCCAGCTCCCTGATTTTACTGCTTTCAGGACTGCCTCTTCACCTTGGACTGCTGGACAAGGGTTTCTTCAAAATAGAAGAGGCCATGATGCAGTGCCTGCCTCCAGACTGAACGCTCAGATGTCAAGGTTTCCCATCTGTTGAAGTCCATTCCTAAGGCCTTCAGAACCCGCTTGCAGATATCCTTGTATCGCAGCTGTGGTCTCCCTCCGGGGCGATTTCCCTGCACTAATTCTCCATACAGGAGATCTTTTGGAATCCGACCATCAGCCATTCTCACAACATGTCCAAGGCAATGTAGATGTCGCTGTTTCAGTAACGTATACATGCTAAAAATTCCAGCTCATTCTAGGACTACTCTATTTGGAATTTTGTCCTGCCAGGTGATACAAAAAATGCGTCAGAGACAACACATATGGAACATGTTCAGCTTCCTCTCCTACCATGATATACTGTGTATATACTTACAATGACAATAAATTATATTATTATTATTATTATTATTATTACCATGCATAAAGGGTCCAGGACTCACTGCAGTACAGGAGTGTGCTCAGGAGACAGGCTCTATAGACCTGAATCTTGTATATGCCATCAGCTTCTTCTTAAGCCATACTCTCTTTGTGAGTCTAGAGAACATGGTAGCTGCTTTCCCAATGTGTTTATCCAGCTCAACATTTAGGGACAGAATGTTAGAGATCATTGGCCAAGGTACACAAAGTCATGAACAACCTCCAATTCTTGCATGGCAATGGTAATAGAGGGAGGTGAGTCCACGCCCTGGCCCATGACTTGTGTTTTCTTCAGGCTGATTGTTAGTCCAACATCTTGGCAGGCCTTGCTAAAACAATTCATGTGTTGCTGGAGGTCTTCAGCAGAGTGGGCAACAATGGCTGCATTATCGGCAAAGAGGAAGTCCGGCATGCATTTTAGTTGGACTTTGTTCTTCGCTCTCAATCTAGAGAGATTAAAGAGCTTTCCATCTGATCTAGTCCGGAGATAGACACCTTCTGTTGCAGTTCCAAAGGCATGCCTCAGTATGGCAGCAAAAAAGATCCCAAACAGGGACGGTGCGAGGACACAGCCCTGTTTCACTTCGCTTTGGATGTCAAAGGAATCTGATGTTGAGCCATCTAAAACTACAGTGCCTTTCATTCCCTCATGGAAGGACCTGATGATGTTAAGGAGTTGAGGTGGACATCGAATCTTGGGAAGTATTTTAAAAAGGCCATCCCTGCTAACCAAATCAAAGGCCTTTGTGAGATCTACCAAGAGTGGTTGTTGTTGATCCCTGCATTTCTCCTGCAACTATCTGAGGGAGAATACCATGTTGATGGTGGATCTATTAGCTCGAAATCCACACTGTGATTCTGGGTAGACTCTGTCTGCAAGCACCTGGAACCTCTTCAACACAACACGGGCAAGCAGCTTCCATACAATACTGAGAATGTCTGTGAATTCCATTGTATGGGTATACAGTAATGTGTATATACTTACAATGACAATAAATAAATAAATACAGTGGTGCCTCGCTTAACGAGCGCCCCGCTGAGCAATGAAATCGCTTAACGAGGGGCTCTGGGCCATCGCTGGAGCATTCGCTCAGCGATGGCCCCTATGGCGTTTTTTCGCTTTGCGATATTCACTAAGCGATTCGCTTAGCGAATATTGCATAACGAAGCGGGGGGAGAACAGCTGATTGGCGGTTCCAAAATGGCCGCCGGAAGGTCCGCGCCGCATTTTCGCACCCTGCCCTCGCTTACCGAGGGCGCAAAAATGGCGGCGCTATGGAGGAACATCGCTTAACGGTGAGTTTTAAAGCCATAGGAACACATTGAACGAAGTTCAATGCATTTCTATGGCTTTTTAAATTCCGTTTAGCGATGTTTCGCTATAGCGAAGGTTAATCCAGAACGGACTAGCCTCGCTATGCGAGGCACCACTGTAAATAAATAAATAAATAAATAAATAAATAAATAAATAAATAAATAAATAAATAAATAAATAAATAAATAAAGAAAGAAAGAAAGAAAGAAAGAAAGAAAGAAAGAAAGAAAGAAAGAAAGAAAGAAGAGAGATGCCATAGTACTTATTGCAGTCGCCCCTGTCTCCCTTGTTCTTGTACAATGTGATGATGTTTGCATCTTTCATGTCCTGTGGTACTCCACCTTCCCTTCAGAAGAGACGAAAGACTTCATACAGTTCGGTAGTGATGACCTATTTACAGCACTTCAACAGGGATGTTATCCTTCCCAGGTGCCTTGCCGGAGGCGAGGGAATTCAAGGCCGCTTTTATTTCTGCTAAATTTGGTTCGCTGTCCAACTTTTCCAAGACAGGAAGGCATTCAATGTTATTTAATGCCTCTTCGGTTACTACAGTCTCTTTGGAATATAGCTCAGAGTAGTGCTGCACCCAGCGTTCCATCTGCTGTTCTTGGTCCTGGATGATCATGCCTGTAGCAGACTTCACAGGAGCAGATTTGTTCTGTATTGGACCTAAAGCCTGCTTGATACCATCATACATCCCCTTGATGTTACCTATGTCCACTGCTCTCTGTATCTGAGAGCAGAGCTGAAGCCAATAATCGTTAGAACATCTCCTGGCACTCAGTCTATGAGCAACTCATAGACCCTGCACATTGTATTCACTAGGACAGGCTTTGTATGCTGCTAAAGCTCTCATCTTATCCTCAATGGCTGGCATCAACCTCTGAATGGGCTTCAAACCTGTCTGTCGACTTTTTGGTCTTCTTGCCAAATGTGGACAAGGCGGTGTTATAAACAGCATTCTTAAAATTTTCCCATCATTCAGGTGAGTTTGCATCAGCTGGGCCTGGAAGAGTTTCCTCAAGCACTTGGGCAAATTCCTCCACTTTTCTTTGATTGCGAGTCTTGTTGATGTCAATACGTGGTCTTACTTCCTTTTTCGTGTGATACAATCTCTTTATTCACAGTTTTACCCTGCTATACACCAGAGAGTGATCAGTATCGCAAACAGTGCTCTGGTAACTGTGTGTGATCATAATACGAGGAAGGCTAGAACGTCTAGTGAGGATCAAATCGAGCTGATGCCAATGCTTGGATCTTGGATGTCCTCAAGAAACTCTGTGTTGAAGCTTTGTATTAAAGAATGTATTGCTGACACAAAGAACATAATAACAGCAAAACTCCAGCAAGCATTTGCCATTTTCGTTCATCTTCCCAATGCCAAAATGGCCTAGACAAGTGGGATAAGAATTGTGATCAGCACCAACCCTAGCATTAAAGTCTCCTTTTCTCTTAGGTCCCTGAAAACAACAGTCTTTCATTAGTTACTAAAACCAACTCTCAATATAAGAGAATACTAAAAGGTGATTTAGAAATCCGTCACTAATGATTTTTAAGAATATTTCCTTGAATTTTAAGTTCCGCTGAATCCATGATGTTTACTTCTGACTGTAAACACAGGATTGCACTGTAAATCAATAAAAATCTTCAAAAATATATTCAAATTATAAAGCAGAGGTAGGAATTTCAATGAATATGAAACTGTTCACGGGCCCTACGTTATTATGTTCTCTTGCATATAATCATTCAACCATCTATTTATTATTTAAATAATTAAACTGTAGACAGAAGAGAAGACATCATGATCTTTAAAATGTAGAGACATGTGGCTAGACTCCACCAGCATGAAAAGAATTCATTCACACACAAAATGTGGAATTTGAATGTAAATTGGCCCACAAGATCTATTTTTCTATTGCAAGACATAAAATGTTTCAATCTTTTTAAAAGCAAGAAATGCTAGTTGTCCTGTTATAAAAAGATTATAGTTTTACTTTGACAGAAAGTGGAAATGAACTACTCTCAGTAAGTAAAGGGTGATAATAAAAAAAGAGAAGAGAAATCTGGTCATTTTTCACAGAACTTATTTATATATGAAATGGCTGGCCACTGAACTCATTTTTGCATATTTCATAAAGCATAATTTTTCACACAGTATTCCAAAAGGGAAAACCAAATTATTTTTAGAATCATGGGGAAAGCAGATAAACATATACTGCCCCTTTTATAAGAAGGTGCACATGGGTTTTGAAGCACAAATTGGTTGAAGCACATGCTGACACGTGAGTACCTGCCAAAAATCCTGATGAAAGGGGGAAAGGTTAGGAAGAAAGGGAAGAAAGTGAGCAAAGGTTTAGTTATAAAACACGTTAAAAATAAATTAAAAGAATTCCAGAGTATGTCATAACAAGAGGAAACACAGAACCACAAAAACAGAAATCAATCATTGTTTCAGGAGAGAGGCAGAGAAAGACCGGTCAGATTTGGCAGTTACCTGATAAAGTGTCAAAAAAATGAAATTAGTAATTACTGGGAATAGAAAAGAAAAACAAGTGAGACTGGTAAAATACATCTGGGTTATGCCAACCAATCTAATATGGAGTACAGAGGTAGATAAAAACTCGTTCACAAACGTATACCAGGTTTTGTAAGTAGGGGTCAAAATATATACTCCTCAAAATATCTCGCTATCCTAGCTTCCTCCCTCCTGTTGACCACAGTACTAATCGCCTACTAGTTGGGTTTCATAAGAGTTGTACTACAGCATATTGGGATGGCACATCTAACAACAGACACTAATATATTCAAAGGAATAAACTTCACTAATGATTGACACCTGTGTTATGACTGACCCATGGACAAATTAATCAGTTAACCCAGTTAAAAATTAATGGTTAATATCCAGTTAAAATAAACATCCATTACAGTCAGGTGTCTTCCCATATGATCAATGTACTAGAAATGTGTACTAACCTCTGATCTTGATTTGGGATGCACAGCACATAGGAATTTCGTATAAACAGTTATTTATCTGTTTAAGATGCGGTGGAGCAGGATAACTATCTACCAACCCTTTTCAAGCTGCTATGTATTTTAAGGAGGAAAGCTGTGATTTACACACACATATGTCCATAACTAACAGAGTCCATATGTGTTTTGGATATCAGCTTTTACAAAATCGTATAGCATGAGAAACTACCGTAAGAAATCAGATCAATTTGCTGAAAGAAACAACAAAAGAAAATAGCTTGATTTAACCAAAAACTCGCTGTAAATTCCTTTATGAAAAACATACATTCCTATTTTTTTCCCTGCAAAATCTCTAAGGTTAATCAGATGAAGCCATTAATAGTTTACATTTTTGGAAAATCAACAGTAGAACAACAAAAAGTTTTGAAATAAACTTGCCACACAAATTTGTAATATCTGGAATAAATAAGACATGTTTCTCTTCCAAAAATAAAATAAAGTGGGTTATATACAAACGTAAAATCAAATAGATCTTTAACATGATTCAAAGTTTCAGACAATCAGTGGCACTGTGGGCTAAACCGCAGAAGCCTGTGCTGCAGGGTCAGAAGACCAGCAGTCATAAGATCGAATCCATGCAACGGAGTGAGTGCCCGTCGCTTTGTCCGAGCTCCTCACCAACCTAGCAGTTCGAAGGCATGTAAATGTGAGTAGATAAATAGGTACCATCTCGGTGGGAAGGTAAAATGGCGTTCCCTAGTCACGCTGGCCACCTGACAATGGAAACTGTCTTCGGATAGGCGCTGGCTCTATGGCTTGAAAAGCGGGATGAGTGCCACCCCCTAGAGTCAGACATGACTGGACTAAAAATGTCAAAGGGAACCTTTACCTTTACCATTACAGTTATGAAAACTAGTCTGCTCTGCTAAGCAAAAGGGATATATTTTGGAAGCAAATTGCCTCAAGTTAAGAAAAGTCCATAGACATTATTTGTAGTTCAGCATGCAACAGCTAGTGTTTATGGAGATTTCTTAATTTGGGGTAATTTGCTACTAAAAGCTATGGCTTTTGCACAGCCACACAATATGATTTCAGTCTATATGTACTCAAAGCTGATCTGAAACTGTATTCCATTTTACTTTTCAGGCACTAGTGATGACCACTAAAAACCAATGCCCTCATCATACTATAGGATGGCCAAGCAACAGAACAAGATTCTGGAAGCAGAGATGACTTAAATCCCATTCCCAAGGCTGTCTACTGGCATCCTTCCTATCTCAGCAATGGCTAGCAACAGTTTGAAGTAGGCATGCTTCAGTCCAAGACACTGCTAGCACTATCAAATTAAAATAGATCTTTCTGTTATGAAGGTGAACTATAGGGCAAATAGACGGCAACATCACTCTATGACAACAGCAGAGAATACAAGAGGCTCATTCTGCACCACCCTGCTGCAAAGTTTGGCAGGGCAGAAAATTCAGTCCCACTCTCTACCCATCCCTATCCCCCTTCTGAGGTAAACTTGTGGACATATCAGTCCCCTTCCAGAGCAAACAGACTAGTCCTGGCACAAGTAGAGAAGAGTGTCAGATCTTTAAGAAGTATCAGCATTATTGTACTTCATTAAAATGAAAAGTCAACCAGTAATAAAACAGGGAAGAACATAATATAGTAAGCAAATTTTCATCTGCCTGAAGATACCACTTAGTGAGTTACAGGACAGAAAGAAATCAAGGAGACAAAACCAAATTGGAAGCCTGCCTCTCTTTCTCACAGGGAGCCTGAATTTTCTGGGAGTTGGCTGAACAAGAATAGTCACAGTGAATTTGGTCAGTGAAAGATCAATTGAAATAACAAAAAGTGAGGTCCATCTTCCCATTTCAACTTCTGAGAAGGAAATACGAGACATTTTACATACAGACTATATCTGATTCAGAAAAAAAGTGAAGAGCCCATGTGCACCTATTCTAAGAATTGTATGTCACTTTTCAAAAAACAGGAAAAAGGGTGCATGTGAAGAAATTTGAAGAATGGCGTAAAGAGCACTGAGCACTGTTTTTTTAATTTTTAAATACAAAATTATTTCTACCGCCTCAGTGTTAAACAGATCATGCAGAGGAAAGCCGTTTAAACGCTTAGATTTGGTTGCAGTCATTAAAGTGAGCCATTAAGTTTTTAAAAACTGCTATAACTTGCTCTAAAACAAACATGGCTTTGTCTACTACTACTGCATAGCTTTACATAAGGGAGAGTAAATATCTCCCAGATGGATCAAATGGCAATAAGAATGTCAGGAATCTCACCTTCCCATCATAACGTTTCACCACAAACTGATCAAGGCCTAGATCTGAAAGAAAAAGAAACAAACATAAAACCTTCTTGAATATTATGACATATATGTCTTATAAGTTTTTCAAAGCAACTTTTACAAACATGGTTTAAAGCTCTAAGCAACAAATCATAGAGAAAATAAGGAAATGGCAGGTTGCTTATCAACAGTTTTATTTTCCATCACATTATATATTTATAGATTTGGGTAATAAAAGCCTTCTCTGACTCTAACAATTTTTGGAAAGTAATCATTCCTATGATATCTATCATGCTCCACCAGCATATCTATCATGCTCCACCAGCATCTTGATGCATAAACTCCACCTCCAGACCCCCATGTTACCTTGTAAAGCAACATTTAGCCTTCATTATCCATTTTACCCTCAAGCAACAGATGCCACTAACAGATTTCAAAATCTTTCATTGCCATCAATCAGTCTTTAGGTGACATTCATTTTATACAAGTTAAAAACAACTCCTCTTCTACAGATTCCAAACTAAACAAAAGAAGATAAATCTAAAGGATGTTGAAAGGAACAGCTCAATTAATTGATCTGGAGAAGATGAAACTGAGAAGTAGGGCAGCTACAATAAGTTAGAACATCAGGAAACATTTAAACACATTACAAGTTTAAACCACTGAACAGAAACCTTCTGAAGTCACATTTAGAAAGAAAAATATATAGCTTTCCCATTAAAATATCATCTTTAAAAGCCTGTTGCTTACTATATGCCTACCCAAAAAGAAAGTGGTAAGGGTGGACTGAGAAAAAGCTCCCCACTCAACGTCTTAAAACGTTCACATGGGAAGACATTGTCATCACTGCCAGAGGAGGTCTTCTAAAAGGCATTTTGGTCAGACCTGCTCCAAGTTTCTCACCACCATCACTCTAATCTCTACCTCTCTCGTTGCCTCTCTGCTAGCTTCCTAGTAACCCAGGGGGCAAATCTGGCTCCGCTATGTGGAGAAGAATTATCATGTCCAACAGAAATGGGCATAAACTGGTTTGTCCCAGCTTGTCCTGGTTCCTGACTACATGCATGCCTTTTCAGATAGGCTTATAAGCAGTGAAAGGGAATTCTGCATTTATTACATTTAGAGATTTTTTTAATGTTTTTAAATTTGATTTTAATCATAGTTTTAATTTTGACTAATGATTAATTGTTTTTAATATTGTTTTTAATGGTATTTTTAACTTGTGGGCATTGTATAGTTTTTAAATGATATGAGCCACCTTGGGTCCCCTATGAGAAGAAAGAGCAGATAATTAATATACATACATACATGGCTGTGAACCAAGTGCACTAATAACAGAGAAAGCCTCATATAAAAATATGAGTTATTTATATTGCATTGAGAATAAACAGGTTTTAAAAGGTATAAAAGAAAACTTTGAATGACAGAACATACTGAAATTGTCTTGTTTTTTCTACACAGCACATTCCAGTTTAGTGCACTGCATCCTTTTGATTAAAGAATTGGCAAAATAACCCTGTCAAATTGTGTCCAGCAGAATGAACAAGCAAAGATCATTTTGTGACATTCAAAGGAAGTAGGACACACAACAGAAGAAGAAAAAAACAAATTAAAAATTTTAATTCTATGCTATAAGTCTCCACAACTGGTATGCGTTGCAAAATGCTTTAAGGAATCTTTGTATCATTAAAAAGCTTAATATGTTCTGTGAAAGAAACTACAAAACAATTCAGTAAATACATACTAATCCATCTTTTCAGTATTACAGTGGGCCCTCGACTTATGAACGGCCCTAGTTGCAAACATTTCGGGTTACAAACCCGATCTCATAGGAAACTATAGACCCTACTTGCGAACGTGGAATCAAGTTATGAACAAAAAAAAAAACAAACAAAAAAAAAGGAAAAAAGGGGGGAAGGGGGAAAAGAAAAAATATGCCCCTAGTGGTAGGAACAGATTAAGCAGCTTTGCATTAGTTCCTATGGGAACTAAGGAATCGACTTGCGAACCACCCCGCGACTTAAGAACCAAAACGAGCCGTAACGGATTAAATGGTTTTCAATGCATTCCTATGGGAAATGCTGATTCAAGTTATGAAGTTTTCGGGTTACGAATGGACTTCCAGAACAGATTAAGTTCGTAAGTCGAGGGCCCACTGTATCTACAGATCAGGCTTTTCGTTACTCATTGATAACAGAGAAGAACTGATCACCATGAAGTGACTGATTTTGAGAACAATGCTTGCTAATGACAAGATGGGGTGGGGGGGAGAGAGATCATGTCTAAAATATAAAGCATGGGGAAGGGAGGGAAGGTCCTTTTTAGAGGTTAATGGGTGAATTTTATGGTTCTTCAAACAGTACAACATAAATATATTCATTTTCTTGAAATGTCAAATGGTTTTCATTGCACCCAAATTCACAAACAACGGAGTAAAAGCTCATGCATTAGAGATTTATGACATATAAAAACAAACTCCTAAACAAGATATTTAAAACAAATCTGGTAGGATGCTGAAAAACTATTTTTTATTAAAAGGCTTCCATTTTTCCTGGCTATGGCCTCCACTTAAAAAGATACAAGCAGATGCCCTGGAAGTAACATACCAGATTTTCTGACAGATCCTTCATTTTCTGTCTGGAGTACTGTTAATCAGCTATGACCTTCAATGTCATACTTTCCCCTCTCCATTTCCAGTTCAAAAACCCATAGACACAGTATAATTAACAGCTGCCCTCCAAGCCAGAACTGGAAAAGGAGGCAACACACAAGCCCACAGTTAATTCATAATTCTATGAACTATTGTTGGGGGACCAACCAATGTGTAAGGAAGGAAAGAAGGAAGCAATTGCAAAGATTATCTAGGTAACCATGGTTCTAAAAGATCTGATGCACCACTGGAACTGAGAAATTAATGTTTTCATTTCCACAGGAAACTCACATGTAAATTAATAGTATCTTTTAACAATGGCTGACAGTATTAAATGATGAAATATGTGGCACAACGATAGTCACAAACACAAGATAAGATTCAGTTCCTATCTTCTCATAATTATGATCATTCTTGCTATCTGGATTTTACACACACACACACACACACACACACACACACACACACACACACAGAGAGAGAGAGAGAGAGAGAGAGAGACTTGCTGTATCTTCTTATTACTCAGACTGGCCATGTAAGAGAAATGTGGTGGGAGTGTGGGGGTGAGAAACCACCCGTGATCAATAAGGCAGAAAATATATCATCACCAACTTTGTGAGTAAAAATGATGAAATGCTTCACATTTATTTAGAAGTCTATAATAGTCATGGTGCAGAAAATGGAGTTATTAATCAGTTCAGAATGCATTTCTGAATCTCTCCTAAAACAAAGCAATAAAAACTCTTCTGCCATCTGTTTTGCAGGTTAAAAAGTAATACATGTTTATCAAACAATGTAGCAGATTCGTGGGTTTTATATTAAACAGCTATAACCAGGGCATTTCCTTCATTCTCCCTTGCCAGAACACACATACATTTTAAGGCTCTTTAAAGGCAATAGAACAGATTTGGGCGCTTGCTTAACTTTCTCCACTGAAACTACTGAGAATGCAAAGTGCTTGGCAGAATTTTGCTAACTTTATGGGCTACCCCAATTACCCTTACAATCAACTTATTCCAATTTATGTTCAAGGCATTTTGTACAGAAGCTAGCATTCTACCTTACTCTCAAGATGCAATTCCAGAAGTAGACACATGGCTGACAACACTATAAAGAGAGGGAAACCGAGATGGGGAAAACCAGAGGGACCAAAATTTGGTTATTTTGGTTGCATGTGCTTACTCTTAGTTACACAGTAGAGTATTTCTGAGCAAGGAGTTTGTATCCTACGATTCACAGAAGAAGTGTGATTCAACAGTTTGGGGGAAGCAGGTGGGTGGGGAGGTCCCACAGACACAGTTCCAAAGGAGGAAAGTAAAAAAGAGGAACATATTTTGTGGGGCAAGGAGATGTTTGCACAATTGAAGGGAGGGACTGAGCAAGGAAATGTGATAGGTAAGAATATTACAAGGCAAGGTGTAAGAGGCATATGGGCGTTGTTATCTGGATAAAAGGATGAGAGATGCACATTCAACTGCTGAGAGACGTTGTTCAGACTCCTAGTGTTTAATTCCACCAGCATGCTGATGACAGCCAATTCTGTCTGCATTTGTCATTTAACTCTAGGGAAGCTCTTTCAATTCTGAAGCAGTTTTTGATGTTAGTACAGTGGAACCTCTACTTACGAACGTCCCTGCCTATGAACAATTCAACGTACGAACAGCTCCGTTTGCTAAATTTTGCTTCTACTTGCGAATGGAACTTCAACATACAAACAAAAAAAAACA